>NC_056436.1:90222390-90239075 GCF_018296145.1 Oncorhynchus tshawytscha | reverse complement strand
AATCAAATTTTATTTGTCACATACACATGGTTAGCAGATGTTAATGCGAGTGTAGCGAAATGCTTGTGCTTCTAGTTCCGACAATGCAGTAATAACGAACAAGTAATCTAACTAACAATTCCAAAGTGGCTGAGTAGAGTCAGTGTCATTGACAGTGTGTTGGCAGTAGCCACTCAATGTTAGTGGTGGCTGTTTAACAGTCTGATGGCCTTGAGATAGAAGCTGTTTTTCAGTCTCTCGGTCCCAGCTTTGATGCACCTGTACTGACCTCGCCTTCTGGATGACAGCGGGGTGAACAGGCAGTGGCTCGGGTGGTTGATGTCCTTGATGATCTTTATGGCCTTCCTGTAGCATCGGGTGGTGTAGGTGTCCTGGAGGGCAGGTAGTTTGCCCCCGGTGATGCGTTGTGCAGACCTCACTACCCTCTGGAGAGCCTTACGGTTGAGGGCGGTGCAGTTGCCATACCAGGCGGTGATACAGCCCGCCAGGATGCTCTCGATTGTGCATCTGTAGAAGTTTGTGAGTGCTTTTGGTGACAAGCCGAATTTCTTCAGCCTCCTGAGGTTGAAGAGGCGCTGCTGCGCTTCCTCACGATGCTGTCTGTGTGAGTGGACCAATTCAGTTTGTCTGTGATGTGTATGCCGAGGAACTTAAAACTTGCTACCCTCTCCACTACTGTTCCATCGATGTGGATGGGGGTGTTCCTCTGCTGTTTCCTTAAGTCCACAATCATCTCCTTAGTTTTGTTGACGTTGAGTGTGAGGTTATTTTCCTGACACCACACTCCGAGGGCCCTCACCTCCTCCCTGTAGGCCGTCTCGTCGTTGTTGGTAATCAAGCCTACCACTGTTGTGTCGTCCGCAAACTTGATGATTGAGTTGGAGGCGTGCATGGCCACGCAGTCGTGGGTGAACAGGGAGTACAGGAGAGGGCTCAGAACGCACCTTGTGGGGCCCCAGTGTTGAGGATCAGCGGGGAGGAGATGTTGTTGCCTACCCTCACCACCTGGGGGCGGCCTGTCAGGAAGTCCAGAACCCAGTTGCACAGGGCGGGGTCGAGACCCAGGGTCTCGAGCTTGATGACGAGCTTGAGGGTACTATGGTGTTGAATGCCGAGCTGTAGTCGATGAACAGCATTCTCACATAGGTATTCCTCTTGTCCAGATGGGTTAGGCAGTGTGCAGTGTGGTTGAGATTGCATCGTCTCTGGACCTATTTGGGCGGTAAGCAAATTGGAGTGGGTCAAGGGTGTCAGGTAGGGTGGAGGTGATATGGTCCTTGACTAGTCTCTCAAAGCACTTCATGATGACGGATGTGAGTGCTACGGGCGGTAGTCGTTTAGCTCAGTTACCTTAGCTTTCTTGGGAACAGGAACAATGGTGGCCCTCTTGAAGCATGTGGGAACAGCAGACTGGTATAGGGATTGATTGAATATGTCCGTAAACACACCGGCCAGCTGGTCTATCAACCCAATGATGTTAGCTGCTCTGATGTCAACCCACTGAAGTGCTCTGTTATCAACCCACTGAGTTGAAGTGTTCTGCTATCAACCCACTGAGTTCAGGTGCTCTGCTATCAAACCACTGAGGTGCTCTGCTATCAACCCAATGATGTTAGCTGCTCTGATGTCAACCCACTGAGGTGCTCTGTTATCAACCCACTGAGGTGAGGTTCTCTGCTATCAACCCGCTGAGATTAGGTTCTCTGCTATCAACCCACTGAGATTAGGTTCTCTGCTATCAATCCACTGAGGTGCTCTGCTGTCAACCAACTTAGGTGAGGTGGCCTGATTTCAACCAATTGAGCTGAGGTTCTCTGCTATCAACCCACTTGAGGTGAGGTGCTCTGCTATCAACCAACTGAGGTGAGGTGCTCTGCTATCAACCCACTGAGGTGAGGTGCTCTGCTATCAACCAACTGAGGTGAGGTGCTCTGCTGTCAACCCACTGAGGTGCTCTGCTGTCAACCCACTGAGGTGCTCTGCTATCAACCAAATGAGGTGAGGTGAGGTGCTCTGCTGTCAACCCACTGAGGTGCTCTGCTATCTACCCATTGAGGTGAGGCGCTCTACTATCTACCCACTGAGGTGCTCTGTTATCAACCCACTGAGTTCAGGTGCTCTGCTATCAACCCACTGAGGTGCTCTACTATCAACCCACTGAGGTGAGTTGCTCGGCTATCAACCCACTGAGGTGAGTTGCTCGGCTATCAACCCACTGAGGTGAGTTGCTCGGCTATCAACCCACTGAGGTGCTCTACTATCAACCAACTGAGGTGAGGTGCTCTGCTGTCAACTCACTGAGGTGCTCTGCTATCAACCAACTGAGGTGAGGCGCTCTGCTATCAACCCATTGAGGTGAGGTTCTCTGCTATCAACCCGCTGAGATGAGGTTCTCTGCTATCAACCCACTGAGGTGCTCTGCTGTCAACCCACTTAGTTGAGGTGGTCTGCTTTCAACCCATTGAGCTGAGGTTCTCTGCTGTAAACCCACTGAGGTGAGGTGCTCTGCTATCAACCTATTTGAGGTGAGGTGCTCTGCTATCAACCAACTGAGATGAGGTGCTCTGCTGTCAACCCACTGAGGTGAGGTGCTTTGCTGTCAACACACTGAGGTGAGGTGCTCTGCTATCAACCCACTGAGGTGAGGTGCTCTGCTATCTACCCACTTCGGTGAGGTGCTCTGCTATCTACCCATTGAGGTGAGGTGCTCTGCTATCAACCCACTGAGGTGAGGTGCTCTGCTGTCAATCCACTGAGGTGCTCTGTTATCAACCCACTGAGTTGAAGTGCTCTGCTATCAACCCACTGAGTTCAGGTGCTCTGCTATCAACCCACTGAGGTACTCTGCTATCAACCCACTGAGGTGAGGTCCTCTGCTATCAATCCACTGAGGTGAGGTGCTTGGCTATCAACCCACTGAGGTGAGGTGCTCTGCTGTCTGCCCACTGAGGTGAGGCGCTCTGATATCAACCCACTGAGGTGCTCTGTTATCAACCCACTGAGGTGAGGCGCTCTACTATCTACCCACTGAGGTGAGGCGCTCTACTATCTACCCACTGAGGTGAGGTTCTCTGCTATCAACCCGCTGAGATGAGGTTCTCTGCTATCAACCCACTGAGGTGCTCTGCTGTCAACCCACTTAGTTGAGGTGGTCTGCTTTCAACCCATTGAGCTGAGGTTCTCTGCTGTAAACCCACTGAGGTGAGGTGCTCTGCTATCAACCCATTGAGGTAAGGTGCTCTGCTATCTACCCACTTCGGTGAGGTGCTCTGCTATCTACCCACTGAGGTGAGGTGCTCTGCTATCAACCCACTGAGGTGAGTTGCTCTGCTGTCTACCCCTTGACCTGAGGTGCTCTGCTATCAACCCACTGAGGTGAGGTGCTCTGCTATCAACCAACTGAGATGAGGTGCTCTGCTGTCAACCCACTGAGGTGAGGTGCTTTGCTGTCAACCCACTGAGGTGAGGTGCTCTGCTATCAACCCACTGAGGTGAGGTGCTCTGCTATAAACCCATTGAGGTGAGGTGCTCTGCTATCTCCCCACTGCGGTGAGGAAGTCTGCTATAAACACACTGAGCTGAGGTGCTCTGCTATCAACCCAATGAGGTGAGGTGCTCTGCTATCAACCCACTGAGGTAAGGTGCTCTGCTATCTACCCACTTCGGTGAGGTGCTCTGCTATCAACCCACTGAGTTCAGGTGCTCTGCTGTCAACCCACTGAGGTGCTCTGCTATCAACCAAATGAGGTGAGGTGAGGTGCTCTGCTGTCAACCCACTGAGGTGCTCTGCTATCTACCCATTGAGGTGAGGCGCTCTACTATCTACCCACTGAGGTGCTCTGTTATCAACCCACTGAGTTCAGGTGCTCTGCTATCAACCCACTGAGGTGCTCTACTATCAACCCACTGAGGTGAGTTGCTCGGCTATCAACCCACTGAGGTGAGTTGCTCGGCTATCAACCCACTGAGGTGAGTTGCTCGGCTATCAACCCACTGAGGTGCTCTACTATCAACCAACTGAGGTGAGGTGCTCTGCTGTCAACTCACTGAGGTGCTCTGCTATCAACCAACTGAGGTGAGGCGCTCTGCTATCAACCCATTGAGGTGAGGTTCTCTGCTATCAACCCGCTGAGATGAGGTTCTCTGCTATCAACCCACTGAGGTGCTCTGCTGTCAACCCACTTAGTTGAGGTGGTCTGCTTTCAACCCATTGAGCTGAGGTTCTCTGCTGTAAACCCACTGAGGTGAGGTGCTCTGCTATCAACCTATTTGAGGTGAGGTGCTCTGCTATCAACCAACTGAGATGAGGTGCTCTGCTGTCAACCCACTGAGGTGAGGTGCTTTGCTGTCAACACACTGAGGTGAGGTGCTCTGCTATCAACCCACTGAGGTGAGGTGCTCTGCTATCTACCCACTTCGGTGAGGTGCTCTGCTATCTACCCACTGAGGTGAGGTGCTCTGCTATCAACCCACTGAGGTGAGGTGCTCTGCTGTCAATCCACTGAGGTGCTCTGTTATCAACCCACTGAGTTGAAGTGCTCTTCTATCAACCCACTGAGTTCAGGTGCTCTGCTATCAACCCACTGAGGTACTCTGCTATCAACCCACTGAGGTGAGGTCCTCTGCTATCAATCCACTGAGGTGAGTTGCTTGGCTATCAACCCACTGAGGTGAGGTGCTCTGCTGTCTGCCCACTGAGGTGAGGCGCTTTGATATCAACCCACTGAGGTGCTCTGTTATCAACCCACTGAGGTGAGGCGCTCTACTATCTACCCACTGAGGTGAGGCGCTCTACTATCTACCCACTGAGGTGAGGTTCTCTGCTATCAACCCGCTGAGATGAGGTTCTCTGCTATCAACCCACTGAGGTGAGGTGCTTTGCTGTCAACACACTGAGGTGAGGTGCTCTGCTATCAACCCACTGAGGTGAGGTGCTCTGCTATCTACCCACTTCGGTGAGGTGCTCTGCTATCTACCCACTGAGGTGAGGTGCTCTGCTATCAACCCACTGAGGTGAGGTGCTCTGCTGTCAATCCACTGAGGTGCTCTGTTATCAACCCACTGAGTTGAAGTGCTCTGCTATCAACCCACTGAGTTCAGGTGCTCTGCTATCAACCCACTGAGGTACTCTGCTATCAACCCACTGAGGTGAGGTCCTCTGCTATCAATCCACTGAGGTGAGGTGCTTGGCTATCAACCCACTGAGGTGAGGTGCTCTGCTGTCTGCCCACTGAGGTGAGGCGCTCTGATATCAACCCACTGAGGTGCTCTGTTATCAACCCACTGAGGTGAGGCGCTCTACTATCTACCCACTGAGGTGAGGCGCTCTACTATCTACCCACTGAGGTGAGGTTCTCTGCTATCAACCCGCTGAGATGAGGTTCTCTGCTATCAACCCACTGAGGTGCTCTGCTGTCAACCCACTTAGTTGAGGTGGTCTGCTTTCAACCCATTGAGCTGAGGTTCTCTGCTGTAAACCCACTGAGGTGAGGTGCTCTGCTATCAACCCATTGAGGTAAGGTGCTCTGCTATCTACCCACTTCGGTGAGGTGCTCTGCTATCTACCCACTGAGGTGAGGTGCTCTGCTATCAACCCACTGAGGTGAGTTGCTCTGCTGTCTACCCTTGACCTGAGGTGCTCTGCTATCAACCCACTGAGGTGAGGTGCTCTGCTGTCTACCCCTTGACCTGAGGTGCTCTGCTATCAACCCACTGAGGTGAGGTGCTCTGCTATCAACCAACTGAGATGAGGTGCTCTGCTGTCAACCCACTGAGGTGAGGTGCTTTGCTGTCAACCCACTGAGGTGAGGTGCTCTGCTATCAACCCACTGAGGTGAGGTGCTCTGCTATAAACACACTGAGCTGAGGTGCTCTGCTATCAACCCAATGAGGTGAGGTGCTCTGCTATCAACCCACTGAGGTAAGGTGCTCTGCTATCTACCCACTTCGGTGAGGTGCTCTGCTATCAACCCACTGAGTTCAGGTGCTCTGCTGTCAACCCACTGAGGTGCTCTGCTATCAACCAAATGAGGTGAGGTGAGGTGCTCTGCTGTCAACCCACTGAGGTGCTCTGCTATCTACCCATTGAGGTGAGGCGCTCTACTATCTACCCACTGAGGTGCTCTGTTATCAACCCACTGAGTTCAGGTGCTCTGCTATCAACCCACTGAGGTGCTCTACTATCAACCCACTGAGGTGAGTTGCTCGGCTATCAACCCACTGAGGTGAGTTGCTCGGCTATCAACCCACTGAGGTGAGTTGCTCGGCTATCAACCCACTGAGGTGCTCTACTATCAACCAACTGAGGTGAGGTGCTCTGCTGTCAACTCACTGAGGTGCTCTGCTATCAACCAACTGAGGTGAGGCGCTCTGCTATCAACCCATTGAGGTGAGGTTCTCTGCTATCAACCCGCTGAGATGAGGTTATCTGCTATCAACCCACTGAGGTGCTCTGCTGTCAACCCACTTAGTTGAGGTGGTCTGCTTTCAACCCATTGAGCTGAGGTTCTCTGCTGTAAACCCACTGAGGTGAGGTGCTCTGCTATCAACCTATTTGAGGTGAGGTGCTCTGCTATCAACCAACTGAGATGAGGTGCTCTGCTGTCAACCCACTGAGGTGAGGTGCTTTGCTGTCAACACACTGAGGTGAGGTGCTCTGCTATCAACCCACTGAGGTGAGGTGCTCTGCTATCTACCCACTTCGGTGAGGTGCTCTGCTATCTACCCACTGAGGTGAGGTGCTCTGCTATCAACCCACTGAGGTGAGGTGCTCTGCTGTCAATCCACTGAGGTGCTCTGTTATCAACCCACTGAGTTGAAGTGCTCTGCTATCAACCCACTGAGTTCAGGTGCTCTGCTATCAACCCACTGAGGTACTCTGCTATCAACCCACTGAGGTGAGGTCCTCTGCTATCAATCCACTGAGGTGAGTTGCTTGGCTATCAACCCACTGAGGTGAGGTGCTCTGCTGTCTGCCCACTGAGGTGAGGCGCTCTGATATCAACCCACTGAGGTGCTCTGTTATCAACCCACTGAGGTGAGGCGCTCTACTATCTACCCACTGAGGTGAGGCGCTCTACTATCTACCCACTGAGGTGAGGTTCTCTGCTATGAACCCGCTGAGATGAGGTTCTCTGCTATCAACCCACTGAGGTGCTCTGCTGTCAACCCACTTAGGTGAGGTGGTTTGCTTTCACCCCATTGAGCTAAGGTTCTCTGCTATAAACCCACTGAGGTGAGGTGCTCTGTTATCAACCAACTGAGATGAGGTGCTCTACTGTCAACCCACTGAGGTGAGGTGCTTTGCTGTCAACCCACTGTGGTGAGGTGCTCTGCTATCAACCCACTGAGGTGAGGTGCTCTGCTATCAACCCATTGAGGTGAGGTGCTCTGCTATCAACCCCTTGACGTGAGGTGCTCTGCTATCAACCCACTGAGGTGAGGTGCTCTGCTATCAACCCACTGAGGTGAGGTGCTCTGCTATCAACCCACTGAGGTGAGGTGCTCTGCTATCAACAAACTGAGGTGAGGTGCTCTGCTGTCAACCCACGAGGTGCTCTGTTATCAACACACTGAGTTGAAGTGCTCTGCTATCAAACCACTGAGGTGCTCTGCTATCAACCCACTGAGGTGCTCTGTTATCAACCAACTGAGGTGAGGTGCTCTGCTATCAATCCACTGAGGTGCTCTACTATCAACCCACTGAAGTGCTCTGCTGTCTACCCACTGAGGTGCTCTGCTATCAACCCGCTGAGATGAGGTTCTCTGCCATCAACCCACTGAGGTGCTCTGCTGTCAACCCACTTAGGTGAGGTGGTCTGCTTTCAACCCATTGAGCTGAGGTTCTCTGCTATAAACCCACTGAGGTGAGGTGCTCTGCTATCAACCCACTGAGGTGCTCTGCTGTCAACCCGCTGAGATGAGGTTCTCTGCCATCAACCCACTGAGGTGCTCTGCTGTCAACCCACTTAGGTGAGGTGGTCTGCTTTCAACCCATTGAGCTGAGGTTCTCTGCTATAAACCCACTGAGGTGAGGTGCTCTGCTATCAACCCACTGAGGTGCTCTGCTGTCAACCCACTGACGTGCTCTGTTATCAACCAACTGAGGTGAGGTGCTCTGCTGTCAACCCACTGAGGTTCTCTGCTATCAACCAACTGAGGTGAGGTGCTCTACTGTCAACCCACTGAGGTGCTCTGCTATCTACCCACTGAGGTGAGGCACTCTACTATCTACCCACTGAGGTGAGGCGCTCTGCTATCAACCCACTGAGATGAGGCTCTCTGCTATCAACCCACTGAGGTGAGGTGCTCTGCAATCAACCCACTGAGGTGAGGTGCTCTGCTATAAACCCACTGAGGTGAGGTGCTCTGCTATCAACCCAGCTGAGGTGAGGTGCTCTGCTATCAACCAACTGAGGTGAGGTGCTCTGCTGTCAACCCACTGAGGTGAGGTGCTCTGCTATCTCCCCACTGTGGTGAGGAAGTCTGCTATAAACACACTGAGGTGAGGTGCTCTGCTATCAACCCAATGAGGTGCTCTGCTATCAACCCATTGAGGTGAGGCGCTCTACTATCTACCCACTGAGGTGAGGCGCTCTGCTGTCAACCCACTGAGATGAGGTTCTCTGCTATCATCCAACTGAGGTGAGATGCTCTGCTATCATCCAACTGAGGTGAGGTGCTCTGCTGTCAACCCACTGACGTGCTCTGCTATCAACCAACTGAGGTGAGGTGCTCTACTGTCAACCCACTGAGGTGCTCTGCTATCTACCCACTGAGGTGAGGCACTCTACTATCTACCCACTGAGGTGAGGCGCTCTGCTATCAACCCACTGAGATGAGGCTCTCTGCAATCAACCCACTGAGGTGAGGTGCTCTGCTATAAACCCACTGAGGTTAGGTGCTCTGCTATCAACCCAGTTGAGGTGAGGTGCTCTGCTATAAACCAACTGAGGTGAGGTGCTCTGCTGTCAACCCACTGAGGTGAGGTGCTTTGCTGTCAACCCACTGCGGTGAGGTGCTCTGCTGTCAATCCACTGCGGTGCTCTGTTATCAACCCACTGAGGTGAGGTGCTCTGCTATCTCCCCACTGCGGTGAGGAAGTCTGCTATAAACACACTGAGGTGAGGTGCTCTGCTGTCTACCCACTGAGGTGCTCTGCTATCAACCCGCTGAGATGAGGTTCTCTGCCATCAACCCACTGAGGTGCTCTGCTGTCAACCCACTTAGGTGAGGTGGTCTGCTTTCAACCCATTGAGCTGAGGTTCTCTGCTATAAACCCACTGAGGTGAGGTGCTCTGCTATCAACCCACTGAGGTGCTCTGCTGTCAACCCGCTGAGATGAGGTTCTCTGCCATCAACCCACTGAGGTGCTCTGCTGTCAACCCACTTAGGTGAGGTGGTCTGCTTTCAACCCATTGAGCTGAGGTTCTCTGCTATAAACCCACTGAGGTGAGGTGCTCTGCTATCAACCCACTGAGGTGCTCTGCTGTCAACCCACTGACGTGCTCTGTTATCAACCAACTGAGGTGAGGTGCTCTGCTGTCAACCCACTGAGGTTCTCTGCTATCAACCAACTGAGGTGAGGTGCTCTACTGTCAACCCACTGAGGTGCTCTGCTATCTACCCACTGAGGTGAGGCACTCTACTATCTACCCACTGAGGTGAGGCGCTCTGCTATCAACCCACTGAGATGAGGCTCTCTGCTATCAACCCACTGAGGTGAGGTGCTCTGCAATCAACCCACTGAGGTGAGGTGCTCTGCTATAAACCCACTGAGGTGAGGTGCTCTGCTATCAACCCAGCTGAGGTGAGGTGCTCTGCTATCAACCAACTGAGGTGAGGTGCTCTGCTGTCAACCCACTGAGGTGAGGTGCTCTGCTATCTCCCCACTGTGGTGAGGAAGTCTGCTATAAACACACTGAGGTGAGGTGCTCTGCTATCAACCCAATGAGGTGCTCTGCTATCAACCCATTGAGGTGAGGCGCTCTACTATCTACCCACTGAGGTGAGGCGCTCTGCTGTCAACCCACTGAGATGAGGTTCTCTGCTATCATCCAACTGAGGTGAGATGCTCTGCTATCATCCAACTGAGGTGAGGTGCTCTGCTGTCAACCCACTGACCTGCTCTGCTATCAACCAACTGAGGTGAGGTGCTCTACTGTCAACCCACTGAGGTGCTCTGCTATCTACCCACTGAGGTGAGGCACTCTACTATCTACCCACTGAGGTGAGGCGCTCTGCTATCAACCCACTGAGATGAGGCTCTCTGCTATCAACCCACTGAGATGAGGCTCTCTGCAATCAACCCACTGAGGTGAGGTGCTCTGCTATAAACCCACTGAGGTTAGGTGCTCTGCTATCAACCCAGTTGAGGTGAGGTGCTCTGCTATAAACCAACTGAGGTGAGGTGCTCTGCTGTCAACCCACTGAGGTGAGGTGCTTTGCTGTCAACCCACTGCGGTGAGGTGCTCTGCTGTCAATCCACTGCGGTGCTCTGTTATCAACCCACTGAGGTGAGGTGCTCTGCTATCTCCCCACTGCGGTGAGGAAGTCTGCTATAAACACACTGAGGTGAGGTGCTCTGCTATCTCCCCACTGCGGTGAGGAAGTCTGCTATAAACACACTGAGGTGAGGTGCTCTGCTATCAACCCACTGAGGTAAGGTGCTCTGCTATCAACCCACTGAGGTAAGGTGCTCTGCTATCTACCCACTGAGGTAAGGTGCTCTGCTATCTACCCACTGAGGTGAGGTGCTCTGCTATCAACCCACTGAGGTAAGGTGCTCTGCTATCAACCCACTGAGGTGAGGTGCTCTGCTATCTACCCACTGAGGTAAGGTGCTCTGCTATCTACCCACTGAGGTAAGGTGCTTTGCTATCAACCCACTGAGGTAAGGTGCTCTGCTATCTACCCACTGAGGTAAGGTGCTCTGCTATCAACCCACTGAGGTAAGGTGCTCTGCTATCTACCCACTTCGGTGAGGTGCTCTGCTATCTACCCACTGAGGTGAGGTGCTCTGCTATCAACCCACTGAGGTGAGGTGCTCTGCTATAAACACACTGAGGTGAGGTGCTCTGCTATCAACCAACTGAGGTGAGGTGCTCTGCTATCAAGCCATTGAGATGAGGTGCTCTGCTATCTCCTCACTGCAGTGAGGAAGTCTGCTATAAACACACTGAGGTGAGGTGCTCTGCTATCAACCCAATGAGGTGCTCTGCTATCAACCCACTGAGGTAAGGTGCTCTGCTATCTATCCACTTCAAATCAAATCAAATTTTATTTGTCACATACACATGGTTAGCAGATGTTAATGCGAGTGTAGCGAAATGCTTGTGCTTCTAGTTCCGACAATGCAGTAATAACCAACAAGTATTCTAACTAACAATTCCAAAACTACTGTCTTATACACAGTGTAAGGGGATAAAGAATATGTACATAAGGATATATGAATGAGTGATGGTACAGAGCAGCATAGGCAAGATACAGTAGATGGTATCGAGTACAGTATATACATATGAGATGAGTATGTAAACAAAGTGGCATAGTTAAAGTGGCTAGTGATACATGTATTACATAAGGATGCAGTCGATGATATAGAGTACAGTATATACGTATGCATATGAGATGAATAATGTAGGGTAAGTAACATTATATAAGGTAGCATTGTTTAAAGTGGCTAGTGATATATTTACATCATTTCCCATCAATTCCCATTATTAAAGTGGCTGGAGTTAAGTCAGTGTCAGTGTCAGTGTGTTGGCAGCAGCCACTCAATGTTAGTGGTGGCTGTTTAACAGTCTGATGACCTTGAGATAGAAGCTGTTTTTCAGTCTCTCGGTCCCAGCTTTGATGCACCTGTACTGACCTCGCCTTCTGGATGATAGCGGGGTGAACAGGCAGTGGCTCGGGTGGTTGATGTCCTTGATGATCTTTATGGCCTTCCTGTAACATCGGGTGGTGTAGGTGTCCTGGAGGGCAGGTAGTTTGCCCCGGTGATGCGTTGTGCAGACCTCACTACCCTCTGGAGAGCCTTACGGTTGAGGGCGGAGCAGTTGCCGTACCAGGCGGTGATACAGCCCGCCAGGATGCTCTCGATTGTGCATCTGTAGAAGTTTGTGAGTGCTTTTGGTGACAAGACGAATTTCTTCAGCCTCCTGAGGCTCACGATGCTGTCTGTGTGAGTGGACCAATTCAGTTTGTCTGTGATGTGTATGCCGAGGAACTTAAAACTTGCTACCCTCTCCACTACTGTTCCATCGATGTGGATAGTGGGGTGTTCCCTCTGCTGTTTCCTGAAGTCCACAATCATCTCCTTAGTTTTGTTGACGTTGAGTGTGAGGTTATTTTCCTGACACCACACTCCGAGGGCCCTCACCTCCTCCCTGTAGGCCGTCTCGTCGTTGTTGGTAATCAAGCCTACCACTGTTGTGTCGTCCGCTAACTTGATGATTGAGTTGGAGGCGTGCGTGGCCACGCAGTCGTGGGTGAACAGGGAGTACAGGAGAGGGCTAAGAACGCACCCTTGTGGGGCCCCAGTGTTGAGGATCAGCGGGGAGGAGATGTTGTTGCCTACCCTCACCACCTGGGGGCGGCACTTCAGGAAGTCCAGTACCCAGTTGCACAGGGCGGGGTCGAGACCCAGGGTCTCGAGCTTGATGACGAGCTTGGAGGGTACTATGGTGTTGAATGCCGAGCTATAGTCGATGAACAGCATTCTCACATAGGTATTCCTATTGTCCAGATGGGTTAGGGCAGTGTGCAGTGTGGTTGAGATTGCATCGTCTGTGGACCTATTTGGGCGGTAAGCAAATTGGAGTGGGTCTAGGGTGTCAGGTAGGGTGGAGGTGATATGGTCCTTGACTAGTCTCTCAAAGCACTTCATGATGACGGAAGTGAGTGCTACGGGCGGTGAGGTGTGCCCTGCTATCTACCCACTGAGGTGAGGTGCTCTGCTATCAACCCACTGAGGTGAGGTGCTCTGCTATCAACCCACCCTCTGCTGTCAACTCACTGAGGTGAGGTGCTCTGCAATCAACCCACTGAGGTGAGGTGCTCTGCAATCACAGGTAACAACGCTCTGTGGAGTGACAGGTAGAGTGACTGAGGTGAGGTGCTCTGCTATCAACCCACTGAGGTGAGGTGCTCTGCTATCAACCCACTGAGGTACCCTGCTATCAACCCACTGAGGTGAGGTGCTCTGCAATCACAGGTAACAACGCTCTGTGGAGTGACAGGTAGAGTGACTGAGGTGAGGTGCTCTGCTATCAACCCACTGAGGTGAGGTGCTCTGCTATCAACCCACTGAGGTACCCTGCTATCAACCCACTGAGGTGAGGTGCTCTGCTATCAATCCACTGAGGTGAGTTGCTCGGCTATCAACCCACTGAGGTGCTCTGCTATCTTCCCACTGGGGTGAGGCGCTCTGCTGTCAACCCACTGAGGTGCTCTGCTTTCTGCCCACTGAGGTGAGGCGCTCTGCTATCAACCCACTGAGGTGCTCTGTTATCAACCAACTGAGGTGAGGTGCTCCTCTGTCAACCCACTGATGTGCTCTGCTATCTACCCACTGAGGTGAGGCGCTCTACCATCTACCCACTGAGATGAGGCGCTCTGCTATCAACCCACTGAGATGAGGTTCTCTGCTATCAACCCACTGAGGTGAGGTTCTCTGCTATCAACCCGCTGAGATTAGGTTCTCTGCTATCAACCCACTGAGGTGCTCTGCTGTCAACCAACTTAGGTGAGGTGCTCTGCTATCAACCAACTGAGGTGAGGTGCTCTGCTATCAACCCACTGAGGTGCTCTGTTATTAACCAACTGAGGTGAGGTGCTCTGCTGTCAACCCACTGAGGTGCTCTGCTGTCAATCCACTGAGGTGCTCTGCTATCAACCAACTGAGGTGAGGTGCTCTGCTATCATCCAACTGAGGTGAGGTGCTCTGCTATCAACCCACTGAGGTGCTCTGCTGTCAACCCACTGAGGGGCCCTGTTATCAACCAACTGAGGTGAGGTGCTCTGCTGTCAACTCACTGAGGTGAGGTGCTCTGCAATCAACCCACTGAGGTGCTCTGTTATCAACCAACTGAGGTGAGGTGCTCTGCTGTCAACTCACTGAGGTGAGGTGCTCTGCAATCAACCCACTGAGGTGAGGTGCTCTGCAATCACAGTTAACAACGCTCTGTGGAGTGACAGGTAATAATGCTCTGTGGAGTGACAGTAACAACGCTCTGTGGAGTGACATGTAACAATGTTCTGTGTAGTGACAGGTAATGATACTCTGTGGAGTGATAGGTAACAATGCTATATAGTGACAGGTAATAATGCTCTGTAAGGTGACAGGTAACGATGCTCTGTGGAGTGACAGGCAATAATGCTCTGTGGAGTGACAGGCAATAATGCTCTGTGGAGTGACAGGCAATAATGCTCTGTGGAGTGACACTAACAACGCTCTGTGGAGTGACATTTAACAATGTTCTGTGGAGTGACAGGTAATGATACTCTGTGGAGTGATAGGTAACAATGCTCTGTGGAGTGATAGGTAACGATGCTCTGTGGAGTGACATGTAACAATGTTCTGTGGAGTGATAGGTAATGATGCTCTGTTGAGTGACAAGTAACAATGCTCTGTGGAGTGACTGGCAATGATACTCTGTGACGTGAATGAAAATTATGTTTTGTGGAGTGACAGCTAACAACGCTCTGTGGAGTGGCTGGTAACAATGCTCTATAATGCTCTGTAGAGTGATAGGTAACAATGCTCTGTGGAGTGACAGGTAACAAGGCTCTGTGGATTGACAGGCAATAATGCTATATAGCGACAGGTAACGATGCTCTGTGGAGTGACAGGTAATAATGCTCTGTGGAGTGAAAGGTAACAATGCTATGTGGAGTGACAGGTAACAATGCTATGTGGAGTGACTGGCAATGATACTCTGTGGAGTGACAGGTAATAATGCTCTGTGGAGTGACAGGTAATAAAGTTCTGTGGAGTGACAGGTAATAATGCTCTGTGGAGTGACAGGTACAACGCTGTATGGAGTGAAAGGAAATTATGCTTTGTGGAGTGACAGGTAACAGCGCTCTGTGGAGTGACAAGTACGATGCTCTGTGAAGTGACAGGTAACAGCGCTCTGTGGAGTGACAAGTAACAATGCTCTGTGGAGTGGCAGGTAATAATGCTCTGTGGAGTGACAAGTACGATGCTCTGTGGAGTGACAGGTAATAATGCTCTGTGGGGTGACAGGTAAAGACACTCTGTGGAGTTACAAGTAACGATGCTCTGTGGATTGACAGGAAAATAGGCTCTGTGGAGTGACAGGTAATGATGCTCTGTGGAGTGACAGGTAATGATGCTCTGTGGAGTGACAGGCAATAATGCACTGTGGAGTGACAAGTAACGATGCTCTGTGGAGTGACAGGTAATGATGCTCTGTGGAGTGACAAGTACGATGCTCTGTGGAGTGACAGGTAATAATGCTCTGTGGGGTGACAGGTAAAGACACTCTGTGGAGTTACAAGTAACGATGCTCTGTGGATTGACAGGAAAATAGGCTCTGTGGAGTGACAGGTAATGATGCTCTGTGGAGTGACAGGTAATGATGCTCTGTGGAGTGACAGGCAATAATGCACTGTGGAGTGACAAGTAACGATGCTCTGTGGAGTGACAGGTAATGATGCTCTGTGGAGTGACAGGTAATGATGCTCTGTGGAGTGACTGGCAATAATGCTCTGTGGAGTGACAGGTAATAATGCTCTGTGGAGTGACAGGTAAGGATATTTCGTGGGTGATTGTTTAGAGGGTCCCTGTCTTGAAAGCATGATGCCCATCAGATCCAGCTACCAGCAAACCAGTAAAATAAAATAGCACGACGCCCATTAGATCCAGGTACTAGCACTCAGTAAAATAAAATAGCACGACGCCCATTAGATCCAGGTACTAGCACTCCAGTAAAATAAAATAGCACGACGCCCATTAGATCCAGGTACTAGCACTCCAGTAAAATAAAATAGCATGACGCCCATCAAATGAGAGAATGATTCAGGCATTCAGGCCAACGTGTTCCATCTTGGTTTCATCAGACCAGAGAACCTTGTTTCTCATGTGTGAGGCCGCGAGCAGCATTTGGTACTTTAACGCATGCACACATTCATCATTCCTCCCTGCTCCGTTATAAGATAACAATGTGGGTCGACACACAAATTAACTCTGTCTTAGAACATACATTTCACACTTATGTTAGTAACCGGTTATGGAACTAGAAGCACAAGCATTTCGCTACACTCGCATTAACATCTGCTAACCATGTGTATGTGACAAATAAAATTTGATTTGATTTGGTATAAAGAAATAAACAGACAAATGTTCATATTTAATATAAGCAATATTTTTATAGTTATCGATGTTGTGGATGAGCGCGTTGTTTGTTTGTTCTGTTCCTCTCTCCATCTCTGTAGCTTCCGGGTATGCTGGATAAGGACCCGAGCAAAGGGAATTAGGCGGACTTTGTAGTGCCTGTTCAGGAATCACTATGTAAATTAACACCCTGAAGCACAGAAGAACATTTGCGGCTCCGCCAAGCACCCCGAAGTATATTCTGGCCTGATAGAGGTTAGGTATTCAGTATAGCCTTCTGGCCTACTCATTGATAGAGGTTATGTATTCCAGTATAGCCTTCTGGCCTACT
>NC_056436.1:90143704-90222290 GCF_018296145.1 Oncorhynchus tshawytscha | reverse complement strand
CAGGAGATGGACTCCTGCCCTACGGGCCGTTCTGGTTCACTCTACAGAAACAGGAGATGGACTCCTGCCCTACGGGCCGTTCTGGTTCACTCTACAGAAACAGGAGATGGACTCCTGCCCTATTGTCACACCCTGACCCATAGTTTGCTTTGTATGTTTCTATGTTTGTTTGGTCGTGGTGTGATCTGAAACAGGAGATGCATTCTATGTTGTGTGTCTAGTTTGTCTGTTTCTGTGTTTGGCCTGATATCTCAATCAGAGGCAGGTGTTAGTCATTGTCTCTGATTGGGAACCATATTTGGTCCCTGGGTTTCACTGTATGTTCGTGAGTGATTGTTCCTGTCTTTGTGTTTTGCACCAGATAGGGCTGTTTTGAGTTCTCACGTTTATTGTTTTCGTTAGTTTATTCATGTATAGTGTCTTCATTAAAGAAACATGAATAACCACCACGCTGCGTTTTGGTCCTCCTCTCCTTCACCACAAGAGAACCGTTACACCTATGGGCCGTTCTGGTCCACTCTACAGAAACAGGAGATGGACTCCTGCCCTACGGGCCATTCTGGTCCACTCTACAGAAACAGGAGATGGACTCCTGCCCTACGGGCCGTTCTGGTCCACTCTACAGAAACAGGAGATGGACTCCTGCCCTACGGGCCGTTCTGGTCCACTCTACAGAAACAGGAGATGGACTCCTGCCCTATGGGCCGTTCTGGTCCACTCTACAGAAACAGGAGATGGACTCCTGCCCTATGGGCCGTTCTGGTCCACTCTACAGAAACAGGAGATGGACTCCTGCCCTATGGGCCGTTCTGGTTCACTCTACAGAAACAGGAGATGGACTCCTGCCCTATGGGCCGTTCTGGTCCACTCTACAGAAACAGGAGATGGACTCCTGCCCTATGGGCCGTTCTGGTTCACTCTACAGAAACAGGAGATGGACTCCTGCCCTATGGGCCGTTCTGGTTCACTCTACAGAAACAGGAGATGGACTCCTGCCCTATGGGCCGTTCTGGTTCACTCTACAGAAACAGGAGATGGACTCCTGCCCTATGGGCCGTTCTGGTTCACTCTACAGAAACAGGAGATGGACTCCTGCCCTATGGGCCGTTCTGGTCCACTCTACAGAAACAGGAGATGGACTCCTGCCCTATGGGCCATTCTGGTTCCACTCTACAGAAACAGGAGATGGACTCCTGCCCTATGGGCCGTTCTGGTCCACTCTACAGAAACTGGAGATGGACTCCTGCCCTATGGGCCATTCTGGTCCACTCTACAGAAACAGGAGATGGACTCCTGCCCTATGGGCCGTTCTGGTTCACTCTACAGAAACAGGAGATGGACTCCTGCCCTATGGGCCGTTCTGGAAACAGGAGATGGACTCCCCCCCTATGGGCCGTTCTGGTTCACTCTACAGAAACAGGAGATGGACTCCTGCCCTATGGGCCGTTCTGGTCCACTCTACAGAAACAGGAGATGGACTCCTGCCCTATGGGCCGTTCTGGTTCACTCTACAGAAACAGGAGATGGACTCCCGCCCTACCATTCTGCCACTCTACAGAAATAGGAGATGGACTCCCGCCCTATGGGCCATTCTGGTCCACTCTACAGAAACAGGAGATGGACTCCTACCCTATGGGCCGTTCTGGTTCACTCTACAGAAACAGGAGATGGACTCCCGCCCTATGGGCCATTCTGGTTCACTCTACAGAAACAGGAGATGGACTCCTGCCCTATGGGCCATTCTGGTCCACTCTACAGAAACAGGAGATGGACTCCTGCCCTATGGGCCGTTCTGGTTCACTCTACAGAAACAGGAGATGGACTCCTGCCCTACGGGCCGTTCTGATCCACTCTACAGAAACATGAGATAGACTCCAGTCCGACCCAGTCCGACCCAGTCCGACCCAGTCCAACCCAGTCCAACCTAGATACTGTGAGCTCCACCGGTATTGGGACAGTGACACATGCTGTACGGTTTGAAACACTTCTACATGGACGTTACCATGACGACATATAGTCCTGAATGAATAATGATGAGGGAGAAAGTAAAAAAAGTTAAATGCACACATCATACCCCGAAAACAGAGGTTAGCATTTTATATCATACCCCCAAGACATGCTAACCTCTCACCATTAATTAGAGGTTAGAATTTTTGGAGAGTATGATGTTTTTGTCTGTCATTAATCAAGATTCATTCAGGATTATCCGTAATCATGATAACATCCACGTTAATGTAGAAGTGTTTGGAAACATAGTCGATTCTAATCCTACATTATTTAACATTTCTATTGGGCACAAAATAATCTGAAACTCAACCAAAACAAACAACAAATGCATCCAACACGTTTGTAGAGTCACAAGATTGATATAGTTAATGTGTGCTATGAACATGGGACCAAATAGTAAACTTTTGACTACTTTAATACATAGAAGGGAATTTGTCACAGTACTTTTGGTCTCCTAATATGGGGGCTATGTACAAAAAGTGATTTTTAAACCGTTCATCCGATATCATCAAGGTGAACACAGCAGTAAGTCATCAAGGTGAACACAGCAGTAAGTCATCAAGGTGAACACAGCAGTAAGTCATCAAGGTGAACACAGCAGTAAGTCATCAAGGTGAACACAGCAGTAAGTCATCAAGGTGAATACAGCAGTAAGTCATCAAGGTGAACACAGCAGTAAGTCATCAAGGTGAACACAGCAGTAAGTCATCAAGGTGAACACAGCAGTAAGTCATCAAGGTGAACACAGCAGTAAGTCATCAAGGTGAACACAGCAGTAAGTCATCAAGGTGAACACAGCAGTAAGTCATCAAGGTGAATACAGCAGTAAGTCATCAAGGTGAACACAGCAGTAAGTCATCAAGGTGAACACAGCAGTAAGTCATCAAGGTGAACACAGCAATAAGTCATCAAGGTGAACACAGCAGTAAGTCATCAAGGTGAACACAGCAGTAAGTCATCAAGGTGAACACAGCAGTAAGTCATCAAGGTGAACACAGCAGTAAGTCATCAAGGTGAACACAGCAGTAAGTCATCAAGGTGAACACAGCAGTAAGTCATCAAGGTGAACACAGCAGTAAGTCATCAAGGTGAGTACAGTATCATTAGGTTCCTCTAAGTATCAGACAGTAATACGGTAATGGTATCTCTATGGATATGGTTGTAGTTGTGCTGTAAGGCTCATCACAGCAAGGTGGAGAAGTGACTGAACTGGTCTGATCCACTGGCCATCACTGTAGCATGGAAACGCCTGGGACGGTCTGGGTCCTGCAGAGAGAGAGAGAGAGAGATTGAGAGAAACATAGGGTAGACACAGGTAGAGACATATCTACAGTAGTTCTCACCTGTATAGGGTAGATACAGGTAGAGACATATCTACAGTAGTTCTCACCTGTATAGGGTAGATACAGGTAGAGACATATCTACAGTAGTTCTCACCTGTATAGGGTAGATACAGGTAGAGACATATCTACAGTAGTTCTCATCTGTATAGGGTAGATACAGGTAGAGACATATCTACAGTAGTTCTCACCTGTATAGGGTAGACATAGGTAGAGACATATCTACAGTAGTTCTCACCTGTATAGGGTAGACACAGGTAGAGACATATCTACAGTAGTTCTCACCTGTATAGGGTAGACACAGGTAGAGACATATCTACAGTAGTTCTCACCTGTATAGGGTAGATACAGGTAGAGACATATCTACAGTAGTTCTCATCTGTATAGGGTAGATACAGGTAGAGACATATCTACAGTAGTTCTCACCTGTATAGGGTAGATACAGGTAGAGACATATCTACAGTAGTTCTCACCTGTATAGGGTAGATACAGGTAGAGACATATCTACAGTAGTTCTCACCTGTATAGGGTAGATGCAGGTAGAGACATATCTACAGTAGTTCTCACCTGTATAGGGTAGATACAGGTAGAGACATATCTACAGTAGTTCTCACCTGTTTAGGGTAGACACAGGTAGAGACATATCTACAGTAGTTCTCACCTGTTTAGGGTAGACACAGGTAGAGACATATCTACAGTAGATCTCACCTGTATAGGGTAGATACAGGTAGAGACATATCTACAGTAGTTCTCACCTGTATAGGGTAGACACAGGTAGAGACATATCTACAGTAGATCTCACCTGTATAGGGTAGACACAGGTAGAGACATATCTACAGTAGTTCTCACCTGTATAGGGTAGACACAGGTAGAGACATATCTACAGTAGATCTCACCTGTATAGGGTAGATACAGGTAGAGACATATCTACAGTAGTTCTCACCTGTATAGGGTAGATACAGGTAGAGACATATCTACAGTAGTTCTCACCTGTATAGGGTAGATACAGGTAGAGACATATCTACAGTAGATCTCACCTGTATAGGGTAGGCACAGGTAGGGACGTATCGTATCACGAAGCCACAGCGTCTCTTCTGGGAAGTGTTGGGGTCACTGGCGTGGACCAGGAACCCATCATGGATCTGATTGGGTTAACCATCAACATCAAATCACAATCCCAAATGGCACCTTAATTCTTATGAGAAACACAATATAGTTGTAGAAGAATAGAGTGTATTTCCCTGTAATACAGAATGTCTAGTAGGACCTGGGATGGGAAGGTCACTGTAATACAGAATGTCCAGTAGGACTTGGGATGGGAAGGTCACTGTAATACAGAATGTCCAGTAGGACTTGGGATGGGAAGGTCACTGTAATACAGAATGTCCAGTAGGACTTGGGATGGGAAGCTCCCTGTAATACAGAATGTCCAGTAGGACTTGGGATGGTCTAGTAGGACCTGGGATGGGAAGCTCACTGTAATACAGAATGTCTAGTAGGACCTGGGATGGGAAGCTCACTGTAATACAGAATGTCTAGTAGGACCTGGGATAATACAGAATGCCCAGTAGGACTTGGGATGGAAGCTCTGTAATACAGAATGTCCATGGGGAATGTCTTGGGAAAGCTCACTGTAATACAGAATGTCCAGTAGGACTTGGGATGGGAAGCTCACTGTAATACAGAATGTCCAGTAGGACTTGGGATGGGAAGCTCACTGTAATACAGAATGTCCAGTAGGACTTGGGATGGGAAGCTCACTGTGTAATACAGAATGTCCAGTAGGACTTGGGATGGGAAGCTCACTGTAATACAGAATGTCCAGTAGGACTTGGGATGGGAAGCTCACTGTAATACAGAATGTCCAGTAGGACTTGGGATGGGCTCACTGTAATACAGAATGTCCAGTAGGACTTGGGATGGGAAGCTCACTGTAATACAGAATGTCCAGTAGGACTTGGGATGGGAAGCTCACTGTAATACAGAATGTCCAGTAGGACTTGGGATGGGAAGCTCACTGTAATACAGAATGTCCAGTAGGACTTGGGATGGGAAGCTCACTGTAATACAGAATGTCCAGTAGGACTTGGGATGGGAAGCTCACTGTAATACAGAATGTCCAGTAGGGGATGGGAAGCCTGGAATGTCCAGTAGGACCTGGGATGGGAAGCTCACTGTAATACAGAATGTCTGTTTGCTGACATTTGTTGTTCTGAAAAAGACAAGAACCCCCAGTAGGGGGGCAGTGTGACTTACAGACATCTGCCCAGCCAGCAGGGGGCAGAGTAGAGCGCTATCCGTTTGCACCAGCTCCTCAGGGATCTCCTGGTTGACTGACAGCATGTTTCCGGGGCGGGAGGCGAGTTGGTGGGGCAGCATGCCAGAGCAGTGGCTTCCTGGAGGAGAAGGGGGAAGAGGGGATGGGGAGAGGAGAGGACAGGAGAGGGGAAGAGAGGAGTAGAGGAGTAGCGAGGCGAGGCAAGGCGAGGCGAGGAGAGGAGAGTGAACACTTTACTAACCACACAGACTCTAGTCTTCTGTTTGTCTATAAAAGGACAATTTACTGCAGTCATTTCATGCTAGAATGACAGAAAGAGGCTTTCAGAACATTAACATTGGCTAAATGCAGATAAATATTTTGAGGAGCCATTTGAGTATTTATTTATCTAGTTGTGGCACCAATTAGAACTGAACTGGAAATTTCTGGAAACTAAATGATTTGGTGAGTTTTAGGTGGTCAGGGAGCTGCAGTACCTGGGATGACCTTCAGTGCTCCGTTTTCTGCCAGTGAGTCGTCTAGAGCCAGCCACACCGACAGGACTGGACCCCCAGCTATTCCCCAGTACCTGGAGGAATCAGAAAGCTGCTGAGTAAATACGTGTTATTACTCAAAACGTACTGTAGTAGTAGGAGTGGTGTAGCAGTAGTAATATTGTAGTACTACTGTAGTAGTTGTAGTGACAGTACTACAAGCAGTATTGGTAGCAGTAGTAGTACTGTAGTAGTAGGAGTGGGATTGTGATAGTTGTAGTAGTAGTAGTAGCAGTAGTAGTACTGTAGTAGTAGGAGTGGGATTGTGATAGTTGTAGTAGTAGTAGTAGTAGCAGTAGTAGTACTGTAGTAGTAGGAGTAGTATTGTGATAGTAGTAGTATTGTAGTAGTGTTGTGGTAGTAGTAGCTGTAGAATTGTAGTAGTAGTAGTTGTACTGTAGTAGTAGGACTGGTGTAGTAGTAGTAATATTGTAGTAGTAATGTGGTAGTAGTAGCTGTTGTATTGTAGTTGTAGTAGTAGTAGTAGTAGTAGTGATGTAGTAGTTGTAATATTGTAGTACTACTGTAGTAGTTGTAGTAACAGTACTACAAGCAGTATTGGTAGCGGTAGTAGTACTGTAGTAGTATTTGACTATTTTTGAGATATTTGTAACTGACAGTAGTATTAGTATTGTCATAGTAATGTAGCTGTAGAAGTATAAGTGATGTACTCACCTCATATCCTGGTGCCAGGCCACGAAGGGCAGTCCAGTCTCACTCTGCTGGTCCTTGTCTGATGACCTCACCTCCTCCTCACTGGTCAGAGTGATGGCATCATTTCCTGCCTGTGTGGCTGTGGGGTGGGGTGTGGGGGTTGTTGGGTACTTGCAGATGAAGCGTGAGTCTAGCAGGATGACATCAGAGCCCAGGATGGACTGTACCACCTGTAGGATGTGGGGGTGTTTGGCCAGGCCCATCACCCAGGGGTACTGCAGGTGCACATTGTGGAGACTGTACTGGGTATACTCCTCACCTGAAGTCAGGTAGACACAGGTAGATATCAGTAAATACAGGTAGATATAATTCAATACAGGGAGATACAGATAGATATCATTCAATACAGGTAGGTATCATTCATTACAGGTAGACAAAGGTAGAGATAATTCAATACAGGTAGATATCATTCAATACAGGTAGATATCATTCAATACAGGTAGATATCATTCAATACAGGTAGATATCATTCAATACAGGTAGATATCATTCAAAACAGGTAGATATCATTCTATGGTTGGACAGGTAGATATCATTCAATGGTAAAGGTAGATGCTAGACAAATCTGTCGTTCTGCCCCTGAACAGGCAGTTAGCCCACTGTTCCTAGGCCGTCATTGAAATAAGAATTTGTTCTTAACTGACTTGCCTGGTTAAATAAAGGTAAAATAAAAAATTGTTTAAAAAAAACACATGTCGATACAGGTAGATATCAATACAGGTAGACAGAGTTAGATATCATTCAATACAGGTAGATATCGTTCAATACAGGTAGACAGAGGTAGATATCACCGGGGGCAAACTACCTGCCCTCCAGGACACCTACACCACCCGATGCTACAGGAAGGCCATAAAGATCATCAAGGACATCAACCACCCGAGCCACTGCCTGTTCACCCCGCTGTCATCCAGAAGGCGAGGTCAGTACAGGTGCATCAAAGCTGGGACCGAGAGACTTAAAAACAGCTTCTATCTCAAGGCCATCAGACTGTTAAACAGCCACCACTAACATTGAGTGGCTACTGCCAACACACTGTCAATGACACTGACTCTACTCCAGCCACTTTAATCATGGGAATTGATGGGAAATGATGTAAATATATCACTAGCCACTTTAAACAATGCTACCTTATATAATGTTACTTACCCTACATTATTCATCTCATATGCATACGTTGATACTGTACTCTATATCATCGACTGCATCCTTATGTAATACATGTATCACTAGCCACTTTAACTATGCCACTTGGTTTACATACTCATCTCATATGTATAAACTGTACTCGATATCATCTACTGTATCTTGCCTATGCTGCTCTGTACCATCACTCATTCATATATCCTTATGTACATATTCTTTATCCCCTTACACTGTGTATAAGACAGTAGTTTTTTTGGAATTGTTAGTTAGATTACTTGTTCGTTATTACTGCATTGTTGGAACTAGAAGCACAAGCATTTCGCTACACTCGCATTAACATCTGATAACCATGTGTATGTGACAAATAAAATTTGATTTGATTTGAGATATGTTCAATACAGGTAGACACAGGAAGATATCATTCAATACAGGTAGATATCATTCAATACAGGTAGACAGATGTAGATATGTTCAATACAGGTAGACAGATGTAGATATGTTCAATACAGGTAGACACAGGTAGATATCATTCAATACAGGTAGATATCACTCAATACAGGGAGACAGAGGTAGATATGTTCAATACAGGTAGACACAGGTAGATATCATTCAATACAGGTAGATATCACTCAATACAGGTAGACACAGGTAGATATCATTCAATACAGGTAGATATCACTCAATACAGGTAGACACAGGTAGATATCATTCAATACAGGTAGACAGATGTAGATATGTTCAATACAGGTAGATATCACTCAATACAGGTAGACACAGGTAGATATCATTCAATACAGGTAGACACAGGTAGATATCATTCAATACAGGTAGATATCACTCAATACAGGTAGACACAGGTAGATATCATTCAATACAGGTAGATATCACTCAATACAGGTAGACACAGGTAGATATCATTCAATACAGGTAGATATCACTCAATACAGGTAGACACAGGTAGATATCATTCAATACAGGTAGACACAGGTAGATATCATTCAATACAGGTAGATATCACTCAATACAGGTAGACACAGGTAGATATCATTCAATACAGGTAGACACAGGAAGATATCATTCAATACAGGTAGATATCATTCAATACAGGTAGATATCACTCAATACAGGTAGACACAGGTAGATATCATTCCATTCAGATAGACAGAGTTAGATATAATTCAATTCAGATAGACAGATGAAGATAACATTCAATAGATTCCATTTAAAGGACATGTTTAACCATAAAAGGTTGAACGAACAAGGCTGTTAACCTTCTGTTCCTAGGCCATCATTGAAAATATGAACTTGCCTAGTTACATAAAGGTAAAATAAAATAAAAACATAATCATGGTGATATTACAGATGTATTGACCTATAACCCTAACCCCCTTCCTCCTCCTCGTCCCCCTCCACTCACCGAACTCTCTCTCCAGGTGGTTGAAGGCCTGTCTGGCCTCCCTCAGCTCTGTGTCGTCTAGGACCGGTACAGCAGAGAGGAATCCCTGCTGGTTGTAACGTTCCTTCATCTGACACGTGGACACACTCATCTCTGGGTTGGCTGCTGTACACGCCAGTCCTGACTGTGTCAACTCCACTGGGTGAAGGCTGTTTTTATAACCTGGAAAGAGAGGGAGAACAGAGAGACAAAGGGAGTGTGTCTTTGAGTTGTGCCCAGGCCATAAACAGTTGTCCTAACATAGGTATTTCTGTTTATCTTCTTAAACCTCAGCCTCACTCTCTCTCTCTCTCTCTCTCTCTCTCTCTCTCTCTCTCTCACTCTCTCGCTCTCTCTTTCTCTCTCTCTCTTCTCCCTTCTCCCTCTGGTATTCCCGTCACATGTATTCTGGGTTGTTTATGGAGTCCGGCCGTACCGCTGTCAGAAGAGGTGCTGCTTGATCAGCTTTTTCAGCTTAATGGGAAAACCATATTCTGGTGGCTGAGTTAGTCACAACATGAGACAGGGGGTCTCATGTTAACCAGAGCCCTAATGGAATAGACAGGGGGTCTCATGGTAACCAGAGCCCTAAGGGAATAGACAGGGGGTCTCATGTTAACCAGATCCCTAAGGGAATAGACAGGGGTCTCATGTTAACCAGAGCCCTAAGGGAATAGACAGGGGGTCTCATGTTAACCAGAGCCCTAAGGGAATAGACAGGGGTCTCATGTTAACCAGAGCCCTAAGGGAATAGACAGGGGGTCTCATGTTAACCAGATCCCTAAGGGAATAGACAGGGGGTCTCATGTTAACCAGAGCCCTAAGGGAATAGACAGGGGTCTCATGTCTTATGTTACCAGAGCCTTAAGGGAATAGACAGGGGTCTCATGTTAACCAGATCCCTAAGGGAATAGACAGGGGTATCATGTTCAATGTTGTTTAAATAATGCAAAAACAAAGTGTTGGAGAAGAAAGTAAAAGTGCAATATGTGCCATGTAAAAAAGCTAACGTTTAAGTTCCTTGCTCAGAACTTGAGAACATATGAAAGCTGGTGGTTCCTTTTAACATGAGGCTTCAATATTCCAAGGTAAGAGGTTTTAGGTTGTAGTTATTGTAGGAATTATAGGACTATTTCCCTCTATACCATTTGTATTTCATATACCTTTGACTATTGGATGTTCTTATAGGCCCTATAGTATTGCCAGCCTAATCTCGGGAGTCGATAGGCTTGAAGTCATAAACAGCTCAATGCTTGAAGCACAGCGAAGAGCTGCTGGCAAACGCAGGAAAGTGCTGTTTGAATGAATGCTTACGAGCCTGCTGCTGCCTACCAAATCCAGAAACTATCATTTAGAAAACAAAACGTTTATTCTTTCAGTGAAATACGGAACAGTTCCGTATTTTATCTAACGGGTGGCATCCATAAGTCTAAATATTGCTGTTACATTGTACAACCTTCACCTTTATGTCATAATTATGTACAATTCTGGCAAATTAATTATGGTCTTTGTTAGGAAGATGGTCTTCACACAGTTTGCAACGAGCCAGGCGGCCCAAACTGCTGCATATACCCCGACTCTGTCGCACAGAACGCAAGAAACGTGAAACAATTTCCCTTGTTAAAAGAAATTCATGTTAGCAGGCAATATTAACTAAATATGCATGTTAAAAAATATATACTTGAGTATTGATTTAAAGAAAGGTGTTGATGTTTATGGTTAGGTACATTGGTGCAACGATAGAGCTTTTTTTCGCCAATGTGCTTCTTAAATCACCCGTTTGGAGAAGTAGGCTGTGATTCCATGATAAATTGACAGGCACCGCATCGATTATACGCAATGCAGGACAAGCTAGATCAACCATGTGTAGTTAACTAGTGATTATGTTAAGATGGATTGTTTTTTATAAGATAGCTTGCAACGTAGCTTGGCTCCTTGCTGACAGGTAGTCAGCCTGCCACGCAGTCTCTTCTTGGAGTTCAATCAAAAATGCTGATTACCGATTGTTATGAAAACTTGAAATTGGCCTTACACACGCACAGAAACACACTGAAACACACACACACAAACAGAACAGAAAAACCTTCTCTGCTCTGCACTGCCCTCAGTGTGAGTGACCTGTAATTGTCTGGTGTGTGTCCAGGTTCCAGTGTTTGTCAAGGAAGGTACATGTTATTACTGCAGTCATCATGGAATTAACTTCTCACCACAGTTAGGCAAGTTAAACAACCTGACTAGATATCTTTTAACATGTCCATATTTATGACAAGACATATTTATTGACGTTCCTCTGAAACATATGGAAAGAAAAAACAGTTTGATGAAAAGAGAATCTTACCTGAAGTGGGTCAGACTTGAAGAACCACTGTCCCCTGGTGTGATCTGTCCGAAAGCCTACTACTGCTCCTGTAAAAGCTGCAGATAGAGAGAGAGCGAGAGAGAGAGCGAGAGAGAGCGAGAGAGAGCGAGAGAGAGCGAGAGAGAGAGAGAGAGAGAGAGAGAGAGAGAGAGAGAGAGAGAGAGAGAGAGAGAGAGAGAGACAGAGAGAGAGACAGAGGGAGAGAGAGAGAGAGAGAGAGAGAGAGAGAGAGAGAGAAGAGACAGAGAGAGAGACAGAGGGAGAGAGAGAGAGAGAGAGAGAGGGAGAGGTCGAGAGAGAGCGAGAGAGAAACGAGAGAGCGAGAGAGGAGTCCTCAGAGCGAGAGAGAGAGCGAGAGAGAGCTGAGCAGAGTGGAAACTAGAGAGAGAGAGAGAGAGAGAAAGACGAGAGAGCGAGAGAGAGCGAGAGAGAGCGAGAGAGCGAGATTAGGAGGAAGTACAAACTCTATGAATTTCCTTCTCAGCGAGAGAGAGAGCGAGAGAGAGCGAGAGAGCGAGAGAGAGAGAGAGAGAGCGGTAGAGCGAGAGAGAGCGAGAGACTGAGCGAGAGAGCGAGAGAGAGAGGTGAGCGAGAGAGAGAGCGAGAGAGAACATCCAATGTTGGAGGAGAGAGAGAGAGAGAGAGAGAGAGAGAGAGAGAGAGAGAGAGAGAGAGAGACAGAGGGAGAGAGAGAGAGAGAGAGAGGGAGAGAGAGAGGTTAAAGCCCATAAAAGCATACCAAAGTCTTAAATACTTATTTGCTCTCCTCCATACCTCTGTCTCCTTCTGCCGGAGTCTCAGATGTCTCTGTCTGTCTGGACGGTGGTCTGATGTGTGGATGATGGTCACAGCAGAAGCTCTGTAGGTCAGTATGAAACTGTGGTAGTAGAAGTCTTGGTGATGTGGAGTCCTCAACCTGTCTGATCTCTTATATACGGTCCTGCCAGGAGGGCTGAACCGCAGGTGGAAACTACAGACGTTAACCATCTAGAATGACACTACAGGTGAAAGACTGAGCCATGGTGACATTCCCTAGGTCATATTCATCATCATTCAGACACAGTTCATTAGGAGGAAGTACAAACTCTATGAATTTCCCTTCTCATCAGTTGACAGTAATCTGACAGTCTTAAGACACAATAAGGTGTGGAACGTACACAAAGACACTTTGTCCAAAACATACAGCCTACTTTCCTGTAGCTGGTACACAGAGCTGGATTCTGGCTTCTCCTGCTATAGCCCCATCTACTGGTCAGTGGATTTCAGTGCCAGACACTCATCTAAACACACCTCATCACTTCATTATCACACGGTGATGCTCTGGGAGTCTGTGTGAAGTGAACTCAGTGTTGTAAGGGCAACATCCAATGTTGGAAGGAAAGGTTATTTATTCAAAGAGTAGGCTTCAGTGACTTTCACATTGATAAGGAAGGCTTTTTGATAAATACCAACTCATTGTAGTGTTTCCCATCATCTCAATCTCAATTTATTATCATCTCAATTTATTCTGCTTCCTTCTCTTGAACTTGGTTCTTAGAAAAGGGGAATTGTTAAGGTGACACATCCATGAATGAATGGCATGTCCCTCTTACCTGGAAAATAAACAAAACACTGTGAATTTCCGCTCTCATCAGGTGAGTCATGTGACATACTTAAGACAGTAATGTGTAAAATAAACACACGATGAATGCCGTTCTAAAAAAACCCTAAGGAGAGATTTTAAAGGAGGAAGAGTTGAGACAAACATTCCATATTATCAAGGAAGCCTGTACAGGTGTAGAGTTCATCATGTGGCACCTCTCATCAGGTGACAGTTAGTCGGGGCGGCATGGTAGCCTAGTGGTTAGAGCGGTGGACTAGCAACCGGCCTAGTTAAAAGACGACAAAATAATATGAGAGTTCATCATGAATCACCTCTCATCAGGTGACAGACAGGGTCCCTCTACACACATCGACAACAACCTCCCTCGGAGCATCGTTACTCATCGCGCCAGCCACAAAACAACTACTTCAGGACAAGACTGAGTGACGTCACCGATTGAAACGCTATTAGCGCGAACCACCGCTAACTAGCTAGCCATTTCACATCGATTATACCTCTCATCAGGTGACAGTTATGTGACATTCTCTAATTCATCATGTGGCACCTCTCATCATGTGACATTCTAGAGTTCATCATGTGTCACCTCTCATCCGGTGACAGTCATGTGACATTCTGTAGTTCATCATGTGGCACCTCTCATCAGGTGACAGTCATGTGACATTCTTAAGACGCTGTAAGGTGTGGAACGTACAGAGACACTTGGAAACCCAAGTCCCAAACTTATCCTTTCCACCCCAAGCTGACCCCAATGGATACTAAACCTGACCCTGCTAGATGTGGCAGTCTGGTGTTGTGCACATGGTGGCGCTGCCTAGGGGCTTAACCCTGTCCCAGCCATTAGCAACCTGTGGGTTACACAGGGAGCAGTGGCATTCAAGTGAATAAAACATCACAAAAGTTTCAGGAAGGCCATAAAGGTCATCAAGGACAACAACCACCCGAGCCACTGCTTGTTCACCCCGCTATCATCCAGAAGGCGAGGTCAGTACAGGTGCATCAAAGCTGGGACCGAGAGACTGAAAAACAGCTTCTATCTCAAGGCCATCAGACTGTTAAACAGCCACCACTAACATTGAGTGGATGCTGCCAACACACTGACTCAACTCCAGCCACTTTAATAATGGGAATTGATGGGAATTGATGTAAAATATATCACTAGCCATTTAAACAATGCTACTTAATATAATGTTTACAAACCCTGTTTACATTAACCCTTTAAACAACGCCCAAGATGTTGCAAGACAGTGCTGCTTGGCAGGCTCGTGTTTCGAAGGACGCATGACTCTGGAAATCCGCCTCTCCCGAGTCCGTACGGGAGTTGCAAAAAAACCCTGGATAAAAAGGATAAAAATATCAACAACCAAAACATTTTATAAATAAAATGCTACTAGACCCCTGGTGGATTGGGTTATATGCCAGTGGGATAGCCTCCACAATAAAACCCTGCTACTGGACCCCTGGTGGAGGGGGTTATATGCCAGTGGGATAGCCTCCACAATAAAACCCTGCTACTGGACCCCTGGTGGAGGGGGTTATATGCCAGTGGGATAGCCTCCACAATAAAACCCTGCTACTAGACCCCTGGTGGAGGGGGTTATATGCCAGTGGGATAGCCTCCACAATAAAACCCTGCTACTGGACCCCTGGTGGAGGGGTTATATGCCAGTGGGATAGCCTCCACAATAAAACCCTGCTACTGGACCCCTGGTGGAGGGGGTTATATGCCAGTGGGATAGCCTCCACAATAAAACCCTGCTACTGGACCCCTGGTGGAGGGGGTTATATGCCAGTGGGATAGCCTCCACAATAAAACCCTGCTACTAGACCCCTGGTGGATTGGGTTATATGCCAGTGGGATAGCCTCCACAATAAAACCCTGCTACTGGACCCCTGGTGGAGGGGGTTATATGCCAGTGGGATAGCCTCCACAATAAAACCCTGCTACTGGACCCCTGGTGGAGGGGGTTATATGCCAGTGGGATAGCCTCCACAATAAAACCCTGCTACTGGACTTCTGGTGGAGGGGGTTATATGCCAGTGGGATAGCCTCCACAATAAAACCCTGCTACTGGACCCCTGGTGGAGGGGGTTATATGCCAGTGGGATAGCCTCCACAATAAAACCCTGCTACTGGACCCCTGGTGGAGGGGGTTATATGCCAGTGGGATAGCCTCCACAATAAAACCCTGCTACTGGACCCCTGGTGGAGGGGGTTATATGCCAGTGGGATAGCCTCCACAATAAAACCCTGCTACTAGACCCCTGGTGGAGGGGTTATATGCCAGTGGGATAGCCTCCACAATAAAACCCTGCTACTAGACCCCTGGTGGAGGGGGTTATATGCCAGTGGGAGAGCCTCCACAATAAAACCCTGCTACTGGACCCCTGGTGGAGGGGGTTATATGCCAGTGGGATAGCCTCCACAATAAAACCCTGCTACTGGACCCCTGGTGGAGGGGGTTATATGCCAGTGGGATAGCCTCCACAATAAAACCCTGCTACTGGACTTCTGGTGGAGGGGGTTATATGCCAGTGGGATAGCCTCCACAATAAAACCCTGCTACTGGACCCCTGGTGGAGGGGGTTATATGCCAGTGGGATAGCCTCCACAATAAAACCCTGCTACTGGACCCCTGGTGGAGGGGGTTATATGCCAGTGGGATAGCCTCCACAATAAAACCCTGCTACTGGACCCCTGGTGGAGGGGGTTATATGCCAGTGGGATAGCCTCCACAATAAAACCCTGCTACTGGACCCCTGGTGGAGGGGGTTATATGCCAGTGGGATAGCCTCCACAATAAAACCCTGCTACTGGACCCCTGGTGGAGGGGGTTATATGCCAGTGGGATAGCCTCCACAATAAAACCCTGCTACTAGACCCCTGGTGGAGGGGGTTATATGCCAGTGGGATAGCCTCCACAATAAAACCCTGCTACTGGACCCCTGGTGGAGGGGGTTATATGCCAGTGGGATAGCCTCCACAATAAAACCCTGCTACTAGACCCCTGGTGGAGGGGGTTATATGCCAGTGGAATAGCCTCCACAATAAAACCCTGCTACTAGACCCCTGGTGGAGGGGGTTATATGCCAGTGGGATAGCCTCCACAATAAAACCCTGCTACTGGACCCCTGGTGGAGGGGGTTATATGCCAGTGGGATAGCCTCCACAATAAAACCCTGCTACTGGACCCCTGGTGGAGGGGGTTATATGCCAGTGGGATAGCCTCCACAATAAAACCCTGCTACTAGACCCCTGGTGGAGGGGGTTATATGCCAGTGGGATAGCCTCCACAATAAAACCCTGCTACTAGACCCCTGGTGGAGGGGGTTATATGCCAGTGGGATAGCCTCCACAATAAAACCCTGCTACTGGACCCTGGTGGAGGGGTTATATGCCAGTGGGATAGCCTCCACAATAAAACCCTGCTACTAGACCCCTGGTGGAGGGGGTTATATGCCAGTGGGATAGCCTCCACAATAAAACCCTGCTACTGGACCCCTGGTGGAGGGGGTTATATGCCAGTGGGATAGCCTCCACAATAAAACCCTGCTACTGGACCCCTGGTGGAGGGGGTTATATGCCAGTGGGATAGCCTCCACAATAAAACCCTGCTACCGGACTCCTGGTGGAGGGGGTTATATGCCAGTGGGATAGCCTCCACAATAAAACCCTGCTACTAGAACCCTGGTGGAGGGGGTTATATGCCAGTGGGATAGCCTCCACAAGAAAACCCTGCTACTGGACCCCTGGTGGAGGGGGTTATATGCCAGTGGGATAGCCTCCACAATAAAACCCTGCTACTAGACCCCTGGTGGAGGGGGTTATATGCCAGTGGAATAGCCTCCACAATAAAACCCTGCTACTAGACCCCTGGTGGAGGGGGTTATATGCCAGTGGGATAGCCTCCACAATAAAACCCTGCTACTGGACCCCTGGTGGAGGGGGTTATATGCCAGTGGGATAGCCTCCACAATAAAACCCTGCTACTAGACCCCTGGTGGAGGGGGTTATATGCCAGTGGGATAGCCTCCACAATAAAACCCTGCTACTAGACCCCTGGTGGAGGGGGTTATATGCCAGTGGGATAGCCTCCACAATAAAACCCTGCTACTGGACCCCTGGTGGAGGGGGTTATATGCCAGTGGGATAGCCTCCACAATAAAACCCTGCTACTGGACCCCTGGTGGAGGGGGTTATATGCCAGTGGGATAGCCTCCACAATAAAACCCTGCTACTGGACCCCTGGTGGAGGGGGTTATATGCCAGTGGGATAGCCTCCACAATAAAACCCTGCTACTGGACCCCTGGTGGAGGGGGTTATATGCCAGTGGGATAGCCTCCACAATAAAACCCTGCTACTAGACCCCTGGTGGAGGGGGGGATTATATGCCAGTGGGATAGCCTCCACAATAAAACCCTGCTACTGGACCCCTGGTGGAGGGGGTTATATGCCAGTGGGATAGCCTCCACAATAAAACCCTGCTACTAGACCCCTGGTGGAGGGGGTTATATGCCAGTGGGATAGCCTCCACAATAAAACCCTGCTACTAGACCCCTGGTGGAGGGGGTTATATGCCAGTGGGATAGCCTCCACAATAAAACCCTGCTACTAGACCCCTGGTGGAGGGGGTTATATTCCAGTGGGATAGCCTCCACAATAAAACCCTGATACTGGACCCCTGGTGGAGGGGGTTATATGCCAGTGGGATAGCCTCCACAATAAAACCCTGCTACTGGACCCCTGGTGGAGGGGGTTATATGCCAGTGGGATAGCCTCCACAATAAAACCCTGCTACTGGACCCCTGGTGGAGGGGGTTATATGCCAGTGGGATAGCCTCCACAATAAAACCCTGCTACTGGACCCTGGTGGAGGGGGTTATATGCCAGTGGGATAGCCTCCACAATAAAACCCTGCTACTAGACCCCTGGTGGAGGGGGTTATATGCCAGTGGGAGAGCCTCCACAATAAAACCCTGCTACTGGACCCCTGGTGGAGGGGGTTATATGCCAGTGGGATATCCTCCATAATAAAACTCTGCTACTGGACCCCTGGTGGAGGGGGTTATATGCCAGTGGGATAGCCTCCACAATAAAACCCTGCTACCGGACCCCTGGTGGAGGGGGTTATATGCCAGTGGGATAGCCTCCACAATAAAACCCTGCTACTAGAACCCTGGTGGAGGGGGTTATATGCCAGTGGGATAGCCTCCACAAGAAAACCCTGCTACTGGACCCCTGGTGGAGGGGGTTATATGCCAGTGGGATAGCCTCCACAATAAAACCCTGCTACTAGACCCCTGGTGGAGGGGGTTATATGCCAGTGGGATAGCCTCCACAATAAAACCCTGCTACTAGACCCTGGTGGAGGGGGTTATATGCCAGTGGGATAGCCTCCACAATAAAACCCTGCTACTGGACCCCTGGTGGAGGGGTTATATGCCAGTGGGATAGCCTCCACAATAAAACCCTGCTACTAGACCCCTGGTGGAGGGGGTTATATGCCAGTGGGAGAGCCTCCACAATAAAACCCTGCTACTGGACCCCTGGTGGAGGGGGTTATATGCCAGTGGGATAGCCTCCACAATAAAACCCTGCTACTGGACCCCTGGTGGAGGGGGTTATATGCCAGTGGGATAGCCTCCACAATAAAACCCTGCTACTGGACCCCTGGTGGAATATGCCAGTGGGATAGCCTCCACAATAAAACCCTGCTACTGGACCCCTGGTGGAGGGGGTTATATGCCAGTGGGATAGCCTCCACAATAAAACCCTGCTACTGGACCCCTGGTGGAGGGGGTTATATGCCAGTGGGATAGCCTCCACAATAAAACCCTGCTACTGGACCCCTGGTGGAGGGGGTTATATGCCAGTGGGATAGCCTCCACAATAAAACCCTGCTACTGGACCCCTGGTGGAGGGGGTTATATGCCAGTGGGATAGCCTCCACAATAAAACCCTGCTACTAGACCCCTGGTGGAGGGGGTTATATGCCAGTGGGATAGCCTCCACAATAAAACCCTGCTACTAGACCCCTGGTGGAGGGGGTTATATGCCAGTGGGATAGCCTCCACAATAAAACCCTGCTACTAGACCCCTGGTGGAGGGGTTATATGCCAGTGGGATAGCCTCCACAATAAAACCCTGCTACTAGACCCCTGGTGGAGGGGGTTATATGCCAGTGGGATAGCCTCCACAATAAAACCCTGCTACTGGACCCCTGGTGGAGGGGTTATATGCCAGTGGGATAGCCTCCACAATAAAACCCTGCTACTGGACCCCTGGTGGAGGGGTTATATGCCAGTGGGATAGCCTCCACAATAAAACCCTGCTACTAGACCCCTGACCCCTGGTGGAGGGGGTTATATGCCAGTGGGAGAGCCTCCACAATAAAACCCTGCTACTGGACCCCTGGTGGAGGGGGTTATATGCCAGTGGGATAGCCTCCACAATAAAACCCTGCTACTGGACCCCTGGTGGAGGGGGTTATATGCCAGTGGGATAGCCTCCACAATAAAACCCTGCTACTGGACCCCTGGTGGAGGGGGTTATATGCCAGTGGGATAGCCTCCACAATAAAACCCTGCTACTGGACCCCTGGTGGAGGGGGTTATATGCCAGTGGGATAGCCTCCACAATAAAACCCTGCTACTGGACCCCTGGTGGAGGGGGTTATATGCCAGTGGGATAGCCTCCACAATAAAACCCTGCTACTAGACCCCTGGTGGAGGGGGTTATATGCCAGTGGGAATAGCCTCCACAATAAAACCCTGCTACTAGACCCCTGGTGGAGGGGGTTATATGCCAGTGGGATAGCCTCCACAATAAAACCCTGCTACTAGACCCCTGGTGGAGTGGAGGGGGTTATATTGCAGTGGGATAGCCTCCACAATAAAACCCTGCTACTAGACCCCTGGTGGAGGGGTTATATGCCAGTGGGATAGCCTCCACAATAAAACCCTGCTACTAGACCCCTGGTGGAGGGGGTTATATGCCAGTGGGATAGCCTCCACAATAAAACCCTGCTACTAGACCCCTGGTGGAGGGGGTTATATGCCAGTGGGATAGCCTCCACAATAAAACCCTGCTACTAGACCCCTGGTGGAAGGGTTATATGCCAGTGGGATAGCCCACAATAAAACCCTGCTACTAGACCCCTGGTGGAGGGGGTTATATGCCAGTGGGATAGCCTCCACAATAAAACCCTGCTACTGGACCCCTGGTGGAGGGGGTTATATGCCAGTGGGATAGCCTCCACAATGCTACTGGACCCCTGGTGGAGGGGGTTATATGCCAGTGGGATAGCCTCCACAATAAAACCCTGCTACTGGACCCCTGGTGGAGGGGTTATATGCCAGTGGGATAGCCTCCACAATAAAACCCTGCTACTTGACCCTGGTGGAGGGGGTTATATGCCAGTGGGATAGCCTCCACAAGAAAACCCTGCTACTGGACCCCTGGTGGAGGGGGTTATATGCCAGTGGGATAGCCTCCACAATAAAACCCTGCTACTAGACCCCTGGTGGAGGGGGTTATATGCCAGTGGGATAGCCTCCACAATAAAACCCTGCTACTAGACCCCTGGTGGAGGGGGTTATATGCCAGTGGGATAGCCTCCACAATAAAACCCTGCTACTAGACCCCTGGTGGAGGGGGTTATATGCCAGTGGGATAGCCTCCACAATAAAACCCTGCTACTGACCCCTGGTGGAGGGGGTTATATGCCAGTGGGATAGCCTCCACAATAAAACCCTGCTACTAGACCCCTGGTGGAGGGGGTTATATGCCAGTGGGATAGCCTCCACAATAAAACCCTGCTACTAGACCCCTGGTGGAGGGGGTTATATGCCAGTGGGATAGCCTCCACAATAAAACCCTGCTACTAGACCCCTGGTGGAGGGGTTATATGCTAGTGGGATAGCCTCCACAATAAAACCCTGCTACTAGACCCCTGGTGGAGGGGGTTATATGCCAGTGGGATAGCCTCCACAATAAAACCCTGCTACTAGACCCCTGGTGGAGGGGGTTATATGCCAGTGGGATAGCCTCCACAATAAAACCCTGCTACTAGACCCCAGGTGGAAGGTGTTATATGCCAGTGGGATAGCCTCCACAATAAAACCCTGCTACTAGACCCCTGGTGGAGGGGGTTATATGCCAGTGGGATAGCCTCCACAATAAAACCCTGCTACTAGACCCCTGGTGGAGGGGGTTATATGCCAGTGGGATAGCCTCCACAATAAAACCCTGCTACTAGACCCCTGGTGGAGGGGGTTATATGCCAGTGGGATAGCCTCCACAATAAAACCCTGCTACTAGACCCCTGGTGGAGGGGGTTATATGCCAGTGGGATAGCCTCCACAATAAAACCCTGCTACTGGACCCCTGGTGGAGGGGGTTATATGCCAGTGGGATAGCCTCCACAATAAAACCCTGCTACTGGACCCCTGGTGGAGGGGGTTATATGCCAGTGGGATAGCCTCCACAATAAAACCCTGCTACTGGACCCCTGGTGGAGGGGGTTATATGCCAGTGGGATAGCCTCCACAATAAAACCCTGCTACTGGACCCTGGTGGAGGGGGTTATATGCCAGTGGGATAGCCTCCACAATAAAACCCTGCTACTGGACCCCTGGTGGAGGGGGTTATATGCCAGTGGGATAGCCTCCACAATAAAACCCTGCTACTGGACCCCTGGTGGAGGGGGTTATATGCCAGTGGGATAGCCTCCACAATAAAACCCTGCTACTGGACCCCTGGTGGAGGGGGTTATATGCCAGTGGGATAGCCTCCACAATAAAACCCTGCTACTGGACCCCTGGTGGAGGGGGTTATATGCCAGTGGGATAGCCTCCACAATAAACCCTGCTACTGGACCCCTGGTGGAGGGGGTTATATGCCAGTGGGATAGCCTCCACAATAAAACCCTGCTACTAGACCCCTGGTGGAGGGGGTTATATGCCAGTGGGATAGCCTCCACAATAAAACCCTGCTACTGGACCCCTGGTGGAGGGGGTTATATGCCAGTGGGATAGCCTCCACAATAAAACCCTGCTACTAGACCCCTGGTGGAGGGGGTTATATGCCAGTGGAATAGCCTCCACAATAAAAATGCCAGTGGGATAGCCCTGCTACTAGACCCCTGGTGGAGGGGGTTATATGCCAGTGGGATAGCCTCCACAATAAAACCCTGCTACTAGACCCCTGGTGGAGGGGGTTATATGCCAGTGGGATAGCCTCCACAATAAAACCATGCTACTAGACCCCTGGTGGAGGGGGTTATATGCCAGTGGGATAGCCTCCACAATAAAACCCTGCTACTAGACCCCTGGTGGAGGGGGTTATATGCCAGTGGGATAGCCTCCACAATAAAACCCTGCTACTAGACCCCTGGTGGAGGGGGTTATATGCCAGTGGGATAGCCTCCACAATAAAACCCTGCTACTAGACCCCTGGTGGAGGTGGTTATATGCTAGTGGGATAGCCTCCACAATAAAACCCTGCTGCTAGACCCCTGGTGGAGGGGGTTATATTGCAGTGGGATAGCCTCCACAATAAAACCCTGCTACTAGACCCCTGGTGGAGGGGGTTATATGCCAGTGGGATAGCCTCCACAATAAAACCCTGCTACTAGACCCCAGGTGGAAGGTGTTATATGCCAGTGGGATAGCCTCCACAATAAAACCCTGCTACTAGACCCCTGGTGGAGGGGGTTATATGCCAGTGGGATAGCCTCCACAATAAAACCCTGCTACTAGACCCCTGGTGGAGGGGGTTATATGCCAGTGGGATAGCCTCCACAATAAAACCCTGCTACTAGACCCCTGGTGGAGGGGGTTATATGCCAGTGGGATAGCCTCCACAATAAAACCCTGCTACTAGACCCCTGGTGGAGGGGGTTATATGCCAGTGGGATAGCCTCCACAATAAAACCCTGCTACTGGACCCCTGGTGGAGGGGGTTATATGCCAGTGGGATAGCCTCCACAATAAAACCCTGCTACTGGACCCCTGGTGGAGGGGGTTATATGCCAGTGGGATAGCCTCCACAATAAAACCCTGCTACTGGACCCCTGGTGGAGGGGGTTATATGCCAGTGGGATAGCCTCCACAATAAAACCCTGCTACTGGACCCTGGTGGAGGGGGTTATATGCCAGTGGGATAGCCTCCACAATAAAACCCTGCTACTGGACCCCTGGTGGAGGGGGTTATATGCCAGTGGGATAGCCTCCACAATAAAACCCTGCTACTAGACCCCTGGTGGAGGGGGTTATATGCCAGTGGGATAGCCTCCACAATAAAACCCTGCAACTGGACCCCTGGTGGAGGGGGTTGTATGCCAGTGGGATAGCCTCCACAATAAAACCCTGCTACTAGACCCCTGGTGGAGGGGGTTATATGCCAGTGGGATAGCCTCCACAATAAAACCCTGCTACTGGACCCCTGGTGGAGGGGTTATATGCCAGTGGGATAGCCTCCACAATAAAACCCTGCTACTAGACCCCTGGTGGAGGGGTTATATGCCAGTGGGATAGCCTCCACAATAAAACCCTGCTACTAGACCCCTGGTGGAGGGGGTTATATGCAGTGGGATAGCCTCCACAATAAAACCCTGCTACTAGACCCCTGGTGGAGGGGGTTATATGCCAGTGGGATAGCCTCCACAATAAAACCCTGCTACTAGACCCCAGGTGGAGGGGGTTATATGCCAGTGGGATAGCCTCCACAATAAAACCCTGCTACTGGACCCCTGGTGGAGGGGGTTATATGCCAGTGGGATAGCCTCCACAATAAAACCCTGCTACTGGACCCCTGGTGGAGGGGGTTATATGCCAGTGGGATAGCCTCCACAATAAAACCCTGCTACTGGACCCCTGGTGGAGGGGGTTATATGCCAGTGGGATAGCCTCCACAATAAAACCCTGCTACTGGACCCCTGGTGGAGGGGGTTATATGCCAGTGGGATAGCCTCCACAATAAAACCCTGCTACTGGACCCCTGGTGGAGGGGGTTATATGCCAGTGGGATAGCCTCCACAATAAAACCCTGCTACTGGACCCCTGGTGGAGGGGGTTATATGCCAGTGGGATAGCCTCCACAATAAAACCCTGCTACTGGACCCCTGGTGGAGGGGGTTATATGCCAGTGGGATAGCCTCCACAATAAAACCCTGCTACTAGACCCCTGGTGGAGGGGGTTATATGCCAGTGGGATAGCCTCCACAATAAAACCCTGCTACTAGACCCCTGGTGGAGGGGGGTTATATGCCAGTGGGATAGCCTCCACAATAAAACCCTGCTACTGGACCCCTGGTGGAGGGGGTTATATGCCAGTGGGATAGCCTCCACAATATAACCCTGCTACTGGACCCCTGGTGGAGGGGGTTATATGCCAGTGGGATAGCCTCCCACAATAAAACCCTGCTACTAGACCCCTGGTGGAGGGGGTTATATGCCAGTGGGATAGCCTCCACAATAAAACCCTGCTACTAGACCCCTGGTGGAGGGGGTTATATGCCAGTGGGATAGCCTCCACAATAAAACCCTGCTACTGGACCCCTGGTGGAGGGGGTTATATGCCAGTGGGATAGCCTCCACAATAAAACCCTGCTACTAGACCCCTGGTGGAGGGGGTTATATGCCAGTGGGATAGCCTCCACAATATAACCCTGCTACTAGACCCCTGGTGGAGGGGGTATATGCCAGTGGGATAGCCTCCACAATAAAACCCTGCTACTAGACCCCTGGTGGAGGGGGTTATATGCCAGTGGGATAGCCTCCACAATAAAACCCTGCTACTAGACCCCTGGTGGAGGGGGTTATATGCCAGTGGGATAGCCTCCACAATAAAACCCTGCTGCTAGCTGGATATCCTGGATCCATTCAATGTACGTGCACAAAGATCTTTCCGGGCACAGGGCATGTAAACTTGTGTTGCTCTTCGGAAGGAACTCGCAACTCCCGTTCTGTGAGCTTGTGTGGCCTACCACTTTGCCGCTGAGCCGTTGTTGTTCCTAGATGTTTACATTTCACAAAAACAGCAGAAATTTGACAAACTGATTCTTTGGAAAGGTGTCATCCTGTGACGGAGACTGCATGGCTTTGTGCTCAATTTTTATAACAGCTGTCAGAAACTTTTGTGATGTTTTATTCACTTGAATGCCACTGCTCCCTGTGTAACCCACAGGTTGCTAATGGCTGGGACAGGGTTAAGCCCCTAGTTAGCGCCACCATGTGCACAACACCAGACTGCCACATCTAGCAGGGTCAGGTTCAGTATCCATTGGGGTCAGCTTGGGGTGGAAAGGATAAGTTTGGGACTTGGGTTTCCAAGTGTCTCTGTACGTTCCACACCTTACAGCGTCTTAAGAATGTCACATGACTGTCACCTGATGAGAGGTGCCACATGATGAACTACAGAATGTCACATGACTGTCACCGGATGAGAGGTGACACATGATGAACTCTAGAATGTCACATGATGAGAGGTGCCACATGATGAATTACAGAATGTCACATAACTGTCACCTGATGAGAGGTATAATCAATGTGAAATGGCTAGCTAGTTAGCGGTGGTTCGCGCTAATAGCGTTTCAATCGGTGACGTCACTCAGTCTTGTCCTGAAGTAGTTGTTTTGTGGCGCGATGAGTAACGATGCTCCGAGGGAGGTTGTTGTCGATGTGTGTAGAGGGACCCTGTCTGTCACCTGATGAGAGGTGATTCATGATGAACTCTCATATTATTTTGTCGTCTTTTAACTAGGCCGGTTGCTAGTCCACCGCTCTAACCACTAGGCTACCATGCCGCCCCGACTAACTGTCACCTGATGAGAGGTGCCACATGATGAACTCTACACCTGTACAGCTTCCTTGATAATATGGAATGTTTGTCTCAACTCTTCCTCCTTTAAAATCTCTCCTTATTTTTTAGAACGGCATTCATCGTGTGTTTATTTTACACATTACTGTCTTAAGTATGTCACATGACTCACCTGATGAGAGCGGAAATTCACAGTGTTTTGTTTATTTTCCAGGTAAGAGGGACATGCCATTCATTCATGGATGTGTCACCTTAACAATTCCCCTTTTCTAAGAACCAAGTTCAAGAGAAGGAAGCAGAATAAATTGAGATGATAATAAATTGAGATTGAGATGATGGGAAACACTACAATGAGTTGGTATTTATCAAAAAGCCTTCCTTATCAATGTGAAAGTCACTGAAGCCTACTCTTTGAATAAATAACCTTTCCTTCCAACATTGGATGTTGCCCTTACAACACTGAGTTCACTTCACACAGACTCCCAGAGCATCACCGTGTGATAATGAAGTGATGAGGTGTGTTTAGATGAGTGTCTGGCACTGAAATCCACTGACCAGTAGATGGGGCTATAGCAGGAGAAGCCAGAATCCAGCTCTGTGTACCAGCTACAGGAAAGTAGGCTGTATGTTTTGGACAAAGTGTCTTTGTGTACGTTCCACACCTTATTGTGTCTTAAGACTGTCAGATTACTGTCAACTGATGAGAAGGGAAATTCATAGAGTTTGTACTTCCTCCTAATGAACTGTGTCTGAATGATGATGAATATGACCTAGGGAATGTCACCATGGCTCAGTCTTTCACCTGTAGTGTCATTCTAGATGGTTAACGTCTGTAGTTTCCACCTGCGGTTCAGCCCTCCTGGCAGGACCGTATATAAGAGATCAGACAGGTTGAGGACTCCACATCACCAAGACTTCTACTACCACAGTTTCATACTGACCTACAGAGCTTCTGCTGTGACCATCATCCACACATCAGACCACCGTCCAGACAGACAGAGACATCTGAGACTCCGGCAGAAGGAGACAGAGGTATGGAGGAGAGCAAATAAGTATTTAAGACTTTGGTATGCTTTTATGGGCTTTAACCTCTCTCTCCCTCTCTCTCTCTCTCTCTCTCTCCCTCTGTCTCTCTCTCTGTCTCTCTCTCTCTCTCTCTCTCTCTCTCTCTCTCTCGCTCTCTCGCTCTCTCTCGCTCTCTCTCTCGCTCTCTCTCTCTCGCTCTCTCGCTCTCTCTCGCTCTCTCTCGCTCTCTCGCTCTCTCTCGCTCTCTCTCTCGCTCTCTCGCTCTCTCTCGCTCTCTCTCTCTCTCTCTCTCTCGCTCTCTCGCTCTCTCTCGCTCTCTCGCTCTCTCGCTCTCTCTCTCTCGCTCTCTCGCTCTCTCTCGCTCTCTCTCGCTCTCTCGCTCTCTCTCTCTCTCTCTCTCTCGCTCTCTCGCTCTCTCTCGCTCTCTCTCTCGCTCTCTCTCTCTCGCTCTCTCGCTCTCTCTCGCTCTCTCTCGCTCTCTCTCCCTCTCTCTCTCTCTCTCTCTCTCCCCTCTGTCTCTCTCTCTGTCTCTCTCTCTCTCTCTCTCTCTCTCTCTCTCTCTCTCTCTGTCTCTCTCTCTGTCTCTCTCTCTCTCTCTCTCTCTCTCTCTCTGTCTCTCTCTCTCTCTCTCTCTCTCTCTCGCTCTCTCTCGCTCTCTCTCGCTCTCTCTCTCGCTCTCTCTCTATCTGCAGCTTTTACAGGAGCAGTAGTAGGCTTTCGGACAGATCACACCAGGGGACAGTGGTTCTTCAAGTCTGACCCACTTCAGGTAAGATTCTCTTTTCATCAAACTGTTTTTTCTTTCCATATGTTTCAGAGGAACGTCAATAAATATGTCTTGTCATAAATATGGACATGTTAAAAGATATCTAGTCAGGTTGTTTAACTTGCCTAACTGTGGTGAGAAGTTAATTCCATGATGACTGCAGTAATAACATGTACCTTCCTTGACAAACACTGGAACCTGGACACACACCAGACAATTACAGGTCACTCACACTGAGGGCAGTGCAGAGCAGAGAAGGTTTTTCTGTTCTGTTTGTGTGTGTGTGTTTCAGTGTGTTTCTGTGCGTGTGTAAGGCCAATTTCAAGTTTTCATAACAATCGGTAATCAGCATTTTTGATTGAACTCCAAGAAGAGACTGCGTGGCAGGCTGACTACCTGTCAGCAAGGAGCCAAGCTACGTTGCAAGCTATCTTATAAAAAACAATCCATCTTAACATAATCACTAGTTAACTACACATGGTTGATCTAGCTTGTCCTGCATTGCGTATAATCGATGCGGTGCCTGTCAATTTATCATGGAATCACAGCCTACTTCTCCAAACGGGTGATTTAAGAAGCACATTGGCGAAAAAAAGCTCTATCGTTGCACCAATGTACCTAACCATAAACATCAACACCTTTCTTTAAATCAATACTCAAGTATATATTTTTTAACATGCATATTTAGTTAATATTGCCTGCTAACATGAATTTCTTTTAACAAGGGAAATTGTTTCACGTTTCTTGCGTTCTGTGCGACAGAGTCGGGGTATATGCAGCAGTTTGGGCCGCCTGGCTCGTTGCAAACTGTGTGAAGACCATCTTCCTAACAAAGACCATAATTAATTTGCCAGAATTGTACATAATTATGACATAAAGGTGAAGGTTGTACAATGTAACAGCAATATTTAGACTTATGGATGCCACCCGTTAGATAAAATACGGAACTGTTCCGTATTTCACTGAAAGAATAAACGTTTTGTTTTCTAAATGATAGTTTCTGGATTTGGTAGGCAGCAGCAGGCTCGTAAGCATTCATTCAAACAGCACTTTCCTGCGTTTGCCAGCAGCTCTTCGCTGTGCTTCAAGCATTGAGCTGTTTATGACTTCAAGCCTATCGACTCCCGAGATTAGGCTGGCAATACTATAGGGCCTATAAGAACATCCAATAGTCAAAGGTATATGAAATACAAATGGTATAGAGGGAAATAGTCCTATAATTCCTACAATAACTACAACCTAAAACCTCTTACCTTGGAATATTGAAGCCTCATGTTAAAAGGAACCACCAGCTTTCATATGTTCTCAAGTTCTGAGCAAGGAACTTAAACGTTAGCTTTTTTACATGGCACATATTGCACTTTTACTTTCTTCTCCAACACTTTGTTTTTGCATTATTTAAACAACATTGAACATGATACCCCCTGTCTATTCCCTTAGGGCTCTGGCTAACATAAGACCCCCTGTCTATTCCCTTAGGGCTCTGGTTAACATGAGACCCCTGTCTATTCCCTTAGGGCTCTGGTTAACATGAGACCCCTGTCTATTCCCTTAGGGCTCTGGTTAACATGAGACCCCTGTCTATTCCATTCGGGATCTGGTTAACATGATACCCCTGTCTATTCCCTTAGGGCTCTGGTTAACATGATACCCCCTGTCTATTCCCTTAGGGCTCTGGTTAACATGAGACCCCCTGTCTATTCCCTTAAGGCTCTGGTTAACATGAGACCCCCTGTCTCATGTTGTGACCCCTGTCTCATGTTGTGACAACTCAGCCACCAGAATATGGTTTTCCCATTAAGCTGAAAAAGCTGATCAAGCAGCACCTCTTCTGACAGCGGTACGGCCGGACTCCATAAACAACCCAGAATACATGTGACGGGAATACCAGAGGGAGAAGGGAGAAAGAGAGAGAGAGAAAGAGAGAGCGAGAGAGTGAGAGAGAGAGAGAGTGAGAGAGAGAGAGAGAGAGAGAGTGAGGCTGAGGTTTAAGAAGATAAACAGAAATACCTATGTTAGGACAACTGTTTATGGCCTGGGCACAACTCAAAGACACACTCCCTTTGTCTCTCTGTTCTCCCTCTCTTTCCAGGTTATAAAAACAGCCTTCACCCAGTGGAGTTGACACAGTCAGGACTGGCGTGTACAGCAGCCAACCCAGAGATGAGTGTGTCCACGTGTCAGATGAAGGAACGTTACAACCAGCAGGGATTCCTCTCTGCTGTACCGGTCCTAGACGACACAGAGCTGAGGGAGGCCAGACAGGCCTTCAACCACCTGGAGAGAGAGTTCGGTGAGTGGAGGGGGACGAGGAGGAGGAAGGGGGTTAGGGTTATAGGTCAATACATCTGTAATATCACCATGATTATGTTTTTATTTTATTTTACCTTTATGTAACTAGGCAAGTTCATATTTTCAATGATGGCCTAGGAACAGAAGGTTAACAGCCTTGTTCGTTCAACCTTTTATGGTTAAACATGTCCTTTAAATGGAATCTATTGAATGATATCTTCATCTGTCTATCTGAATTGAATTATATCTAACTCTGTCTACCTGTATTGAATGATATCTACCTGTGTCTACCTGTATTGAATGATATCTACCTGTATCTACCTGTATTGAATGATATCTACCTGTGTCTACCTGTATTGAATGATATGATACCTGTGTTGATCTGATGATATCTACCTGTATTGAATGATATCTACCTGTATTGAATGATATCTTCCTGTGTCTACCTGTATTGAATGATATCTACCTGTATTGAATGATATCTACCTGTATTGAATGATATCTACCTGTGTCTACCTGTATTGAACATATCTACCTCTGTCTACGTGTATTGAATGATATCTACCTGTATTGAATGATATCTTCCTGTGTCTACCTGTATTGAATGATATCTACCTGTATTGAATGATATCTTCCTGTGTCTACCTGTATTGAACATATCTCAAATCAAATCAAATCAAATTTTATTTGTCACATACACATGGTTAGCAGATGTTAATGCGAGTGTAGCGAAATGCGTGTGCTTCTAGTTCCGACAATGCAGTAATAACGAACAAGTAATCTAACTAACAATTCCAAAAAAACTACTGTCTTATACACAGTGTAAGGGGATAAAGAATATGTACATAAGGATATATGAATGAGTGATGGTACAGAGCAGCATAGGCAAGATACAGTAGATGATATCGAGTACAGTATATACATATGAGATGAGTATGTAAACCAAGTGGCATAGTTAAAGTGGCTAGTGATACATGTATTACATAAGGATGCAGTCGATGATATAGAGTACAGTATCAACGTATGCATATGAGATGAATAATGTAGGGTAAGTAACATTATATAAGGTAGCATTGTTTAAAGTGGCTAGTGATATATTTACATCATTTCCCATCAATTCCCATGATTAAAGTGGCTGGAGTAGAGTCAGTGTCATTGACAGTGTGTTGGCAGTAGCCACTCAATGTTAGTGGTGGCTGTTTAACAGTCTGATGGCCTTGAGATAGAAGCTGTTTTTAAGTCTCTCGGTCCCAGCTTTGATGCACCTGTACTGACCTCGCCTTCTGGATGACAGCGGGGTGAACAGGCAGTGGCTCGGGTGGTTGATGTCCTTGATGATCTTTATGGCCTTCCTGTAGCATCGGGTGGTGTAGGTGTCCTGGAGGGCAGGTAGTTTGCCCCGGTGATATCTACCTCTGTCTACCTGTATTGAATGATATCTACCTGTATTGAATGATATCTAACTCTGTCTACCTGTATTGATATCTACCTGTATTGACATGTTTTTTTTAAACAATTTTTTATTTTACCTTTATTTAACCAGGCAAGTCAGTTAAGAACTGTTATTTCAATGACGGCCTGGAATGGGCTAACTGCCTGTTCTACCTTTGTCTAGCAACCTTTCAGTTATAGTCCAACTAGGCTACCTGTTTTGAATGATATCTACCTGTAATGAATGATATCTACCTGTATTGAATGATATCTACCTGTATTGAATGATATCTACCTGTATTGAATATATCTACCTGTATTGAATGATATCTACCTGTATTGAATGATATCTACCTGTATTGAATGATATCTACCTGTATTGAATGATATCTACCTGTATTGAATGATATCTACCTGTATTGAATGTATCTACCTGTTGAATGATATCTACCTGTATTGAATGATATCTACCTGTATTGAATGATATCTACCTGTATTGAATGATATCTACCTGTATTGAATGATATCTACCTGTATTGAATGATATCTACCTGTATTGAATGATATCTACCTGTATTGAATTATCTCTACCTGTATTGAATGATACCTACCTGTATTGAATGATATCTACCTGTATTGAATTATCTCTACCTTTGTCTACCTGTAATGAATGATACCTACCTGTATTGAATGATATCTATCTGTATCTCCCTGTATTGAATTATATCTACCTGTATTTACTGATATCTACCTGTGTCTACCTGACTTCAGGTGAGGAGTATACCCAGTACAGTCTCCACAATGTGCACCTGCAGTACCCCTGGGTGATGGGCCTGGCCAAACACCCCCACATCCTACAGGTGGTACAGTCCATCCTGGGCTCTGATGTCATCCTGCTAGACTCACGCTTCATCTGCAAGTACCCAACAACCCCCACACCCCACCCCACAGCCACACAGGCAGGAAATGATGCCATCACTCTGACCAGTGAGGAGGAGGTGAGGTCATCAGACAAGGACCAGCAGAGTGAGACTGGACTGCCCTTCGTGGCCTGGCACCAGGATATGAGGTGAGTACATCACTTATACTTCTACAGCTACATTACTATGACAATACTAATACTACTGTCAGTTACAAATATCTCAAAAATAGTCAAATACTACTACAGTACTACTACCGCTACCAATACTGCTTGTAGTACTGTTACTACAACTACTACAGTAGTACTACAATATTACAACTACTACATCACTACTGCTACTACTACTACTACTACTACTACAACTACAATACAACAGCTACTACTACCACATTACTACTACAATATTACTACTACTACACCAGTCCTACTACTACAGTACAACTACTACTACTACAATTCTACAGCTACTACTACCACAACACTACTACAATACTACTACTATCACAATACTACTCCTACTACTACAGTACTACTACTGCTACTACTACTACTACTACAACTATCACAATCCCACTCCTACTACTACAGTACTACTACTGCTACTACTACTACTACAACTATCACAATCCCACTCCTACTACTACAGTACTACTACTGCTACCAATACTGCTTGTAGTACTGTCACTACAACTACTACAGTAGTACTACAATATTACTACTGCTACACCACTCCTACTACTACAGTACGTTTTGAGTAATAACACGTATTTACTCAGCAGCTTTCTGATTCCTCCAGGTACTGGGGAATAGCTGGGGGTCCAGTCCTGTCGGTGTGGCTGGCTCTAGACGACTCACTGGCAGAAAACGGAGCACTGAAGGTCATCCCAGGTACTGCAGCTCCCCTGACCACCTAAAACTCACCAAATCATTTAGTTTCCAGAAATTTCCAGTTCAGTTCTAATTGGTGCCACAACTAGATAAATAAATACTCAAATGGCTCCTCAAAATATTTATCTGCATTTAGCCAATGTTAATGTTCTGAAAGCCTCTTTCTGTCATTCTAGCATGAAATGACTGCAGTAAATTGTCCTTTTATAGACAAACAGAAGACTAGAGTCTGTGTGGTTAGTAAAGTGTTCACTCTCCTCTCCTCGCCTCGCCTTGCCTCGCCTCGCTACTCCTCTACTCCTCTCTTCCCCTCTCCTGTCCTCTCCTCTCCCCATCCCCTCTTCCCCCTTCTCCTCCAGGAAGCCACTGCTCTGGCATGCTGCCCCACCAACTCGCCTCCCGCCCCGGAAACATGCTGTCAGTCAACCAGGAGATCCCTGAGGAGCTGGTGCAAACGGATAGCGCTCTACTCTGCCCCCTGCTGGCTGGGCAGATGTCTGTAAGTCACACTGCCCCCCTACTGGGGGTTCTTGTCTTTTTCAGAACAACAAATGTCAGCAAACAGACATTCTGTATTAGCAGTCCTACTGAGCTTCTTCCATCCCAAGTCCTACTGGACATTCTGTATTACAGGGAGCTTCCAATCCCAAGTCCTACTGGGCATTCTGTATTACAGTGAGCTTCCCATCCCAGGTCCTACTGGACATTCTGTATTACAGTGAGCTTCCCATCCCAAGTCCTACTGGACATTCTGTATTACAGTGAGCTTCCCATCCCAAGTCCTACTGGACATTCTGTATTACAGTGAGCTTCCCATCCCAAGTCCTACTGGACATTCTGTATTACAGTGACCTTCCCATCCCAGGTCCTACTAGACATTCTGTATTACAGGGAAATACACTCTATTCTTCTACAACTATATTGTGTTTCTCATAAGAATTAAGGTGCCATTTGGGATTGTGATTTGATGTTGATGGTTAACCCAATCAGATCCATGATGGGTTCCTGGTCCACGCCAGTGACCCCAACACTTCCCAGAAGAGACGCTGTGGCTTCGTGATACGATACGTCCCTACCTGTGCCTACCCTATACAGGTGAGAACTACTGTAGATATGTCTCTACCTGTATCTACCCTATACAGGTGAGATCTACTGTAGATATGTCTCTACCTGTATCTACCCTATACAGGTGAGATCTACTGTAGATATGTCTCTACCTGTGTCTACCCTATACAGGTGAGAACTACTGTAGATATGTCTCTACCTGTGTCTACCCTATACAGGTGAGAACTACTGTAGATATGTCTCTACCTGTATCTACCCTATACAGGTGAGAACTACTGTAGATATGTCTCTACCTGTATCTACCCTATACAGGTGAGAACTACTGTAGATATGTCTCTACCTGTATCTACCCTATACAGGTGAGAACTACTGTAGATATGTCTCTACCTGTGTCTACCCTATACAGGTGAGAACTACTGTAGATATGTCTCTACCTGTGTCTACCCTATACAGGTGAGAACTACTGTAGATATGTCTCTACCTGTGTCTACCCTATACAGGTGAGAACTACTGTAGATATGTCTCTACCTGTGTCTACCCTATACAGGTGAGAACTACTGTAGATATGTCTCTACCTGTATCTACCCTATACAGGTGAGAACTACTGTAGATATGTGACTCTACCTGTGTCTCTACCTGTACCCTATGACTTACTGGTGTCTCTACCTTGAACTACTGTGAGATACTACTGTCTCTACCTGTATCTACCCTATACAGGTGAGAACTACTGTAGAACTACTGTAGATATGTCTCTACCTGTGTTACACCTATACAGATGAGAACTACTGTAGATATGTCTCTACCTGTATCTACCCTATACAGGTGAGAACTACTGTAGATATGTCTCTACCTGTATCTACCTACAGGTGAGAACTACTGTAGATATGTCTCTACCTGTATCTACCCTATACAGGTGAGAACTACTGTAGATATGTCTCTACCTGTGTCTACCCTATACAGGTGAGAACTACTGTAGATATGTCTCTACCTGTATCTACCCTATACAGGTGAGAACTACTGTAGATATGTCTCTACCTATGTCTACCCTATACAGGTGAGAACTACTGTAGATATGTCTCTACCTGTATCTACCCTATACAGGTGAGAACTACTGTAGATATGTCTCTACCTATGTCTACCCTATACAGGTGAGAACTACTGTAGATATGTCTCTACCTGTATCTACCCTATACAGATGAGAACTACTGTAGATATGTCTCTACCTGTATCTACCCTATACAGGTGAGAACTACTGTAGATATGTCTCTACCTGTATCTACCCTATACAGATGAGAACTACTGTAGATATGTCTCTACCTGTATCTACCCTATACAGGTGAGAACTACTGTAGATATGTCTCTACCTGTGTCTACCCTATGTTTCTCTCAATCTCTCTCTCTCTCTCTCTGCAGGACCCAGACCGTCCCAGGCGTTTCCATGCTACAGTGATGGCCAGTGGATCAGACCAGTTCAGTCACTTCTCCACCTTGCTGTGATGAGCCTTACAGCACAACTACAACCATATCCATAGAGATACCATTACCGTATTACTGTCTGATACTTAGAGGAACCTAATGATACTGTACTCACCTTGATGACTTACTGCTGTGTTCACCTTGATGACTTACTGCTGTGTTCACCTTGATGACTTACTGCTGTGTTCACCTTGACTTACTGCTGTGTTCACCTTGACTGACTTACTGCTGTGTTCACCTTGATGACTTACTGCTGTGTTCACTCAGTAGTTCACCTTGACTTACTGCTGTTTCACCTTGATGACTTACTGCTGTGTTCACCTTGATGACTTACTGCTGTGTTCACCTTGATGACTTACTGCTGTGTTCACCTTGATGACTTACTGCTGTGTTCACCTTGATGATATCGGATGAACGGTTTAAAAATCACTTTTTGTACATAGCCCCCTGTATTAGGAGACCAAAAGTACTGTGACAAATTCCCTTCTATGTATTAAAGTAGTCAAAAGTTTACTATTTGGTCCCATGTTCATAGCACGCATTAACTATATCAATCTTGTGACTCTACAAACGTGTTGGATGCATTTGTTGTTTGTTTTGGTTGAGTTTCAGATTATTTTGTGCCCAATAGAAATGTTAAATAATGTAGGATTAGAATCGACTATGTTTCTAAACACTTCTACATTAACGTGGATGTTATCATGATTACGGATAATCCTGAATGAATCTTGATTAATGACAGACAAAAACATCATACTCTCCAAAAATTCTGACCTCTAATTAATGGTGAGAGGTTACCCTGTTTCATGGACTTAGGGGTATGATATCCAATCTCCTCTGTTTCTGTGAGTGAACAGAACGGCCCATAGGGCAGGAGTCCATCTCCTTTTCTGTCAGTGAACCAGAACGGCCCATGGTAGGAGTCCATCTCCTGTTTCTGTAAGTGAACCAGAACAGCCCATGGTCACTGTCCATCTCCTGTTTCTGTAGAGCTCCAGAATCCCAGGTTTGGAGTGGGTCTCCTGTTTCTGTAGAGTGGACCAGAACGGCCCATAGGGCAGGAGTCCATCTCCTGTTTCTGTAGAGTGGAACCAGAACGGCCCATAGGGCAGGAGTCCATCTCCTGTTTCTGTAGAGTGAACCAGAACGGCCCATAGGGCAGGAGTCCATCTCCTGTTTCTGTAGAGTGAACCAGAACGGCCCATAGGGCAGGAGTCCATCTCCTGTTTCTGTAGAGTGAACCAGAACGGCCCATAGGGCAGGAGTCCATCTCCTGTTTCTGTAGAGTGGACCAGAACGGCCCGTAGGGCAGGAGTCCATCTCCTGTTTCTGTAGAGTGAACCAGAACGGCCCATAGGGCAGGAGACCATCTCCTGTTTCTGTAGAGTGGACCAGAACGGCCCATAGGGCAGGAGTCCATCTCCTGTTTCTGTAGAGTGGACCAGAACGGCCCATAGGGCAGGAGACCATCTCCTGTTTCTCTAGAGTGGACCAGAACGGCCCATAGGCCAGGAGTCCATCTGTTTCTGGAGAGTGGACCAGAACGGCCCCTAGGGCAGGAGACCATCTCCTGTTTCTGTAGAGTGAACCAGAACGGCCCGTAGGGCAGGAGACCATCTCCTGTTTCTCTAGAGTGGACCAGAACGGGCCATAGGGCAGGAGTCCATCTGTTTCTGTAGAGTGGACCAGAACGGCCCATAGGGCAGGAGACCATCTCCTGTTTCTGTAGAGTGAACCAGAACGGCCCGTAGTGCAGGAGACCATCTCCTGTTTCTGTAGAGTGGACCAGAACGGCCCATAGGGCAGGAGTCCATCTCCTGTTTCTGTAGAGTGAACCAGAACGGCCCATAGGGCAGGAGTCCATCTCCTGTTTCTGTAGAGTGGACCAGAACGGCCCATAGGGCAGGAGTCCATCTCCTGTTTCTGTAGAGTGGACCAGAACGGCCCATAGGGCAGGAGTCCATCTCCTGTTTCTGTAGAGTGGACCAGAACGGCCCATAGGGCAGGAGTCCATCTCCTGTTTCTGTAGAGTGGACCAGAACGGCCCATAGGGCAGGAGTCCATCTCCTGTTTCTGTAGAGTGGACCAGAACGGCCCATAGGGCAGGAGTCCATCTCCTGTTTCTGTAGAGTGAACAAAACGGCCCATAGGCAAGTCCACTCTGAAGGTGACCTGAGCTGACCTGTTATTTTAGTGCATTGATAATGATAATAATTACATGGATAAAATGTGAATGGAGGAGTCCATCTCCTGTTTCTGAATGAACATGTAAGATAATGTATCAGGAGTCCATCTCCTGTTTCTGTATTGGACTTCATGTGTCTTATTGTGATTCTCCTGTTTCCCATGGGCAGGTTGAATAAACCATCTCACTATACACTGGCATCTTTCTCTGTGGAACTTGAACGGCCTTACTTTGTAAGTCACAGCAAACTCCATCTCCTGTTTCATTTGTAAAAAAACGGCTGGGATTGGGATTTTAACCAGTTGAATGAAAGGGCAAAATGGGCAGATCCATCTCCTGTTTCTGTAAATGGAAGAACCCAAACATCCATTATTTTTCTGAGAGGGACAAACAATAACGGGTCCATTGCTGTTTCTGTAGCATTAGAAAGGTCTGGGCAAGTCCATTCCTGGTTAAAATAGTTAGAAATTGCTGATGTACATTGTACAAATATTATGAAAATCATCTCCTTTTCTGATTCAACAAAACTGGGGCAATAGGGCTTGAAATCCATATTATTTCTAAATATAGTAACAATCAAATGATAAATCTCCTGTTTCTAAAGTTTTCACATTTCTTATAACTAAAATAAATATGATCAAACTTAGTGACAGTACAATATAGGGCAGGAGTCCACTAATTCTTCAGTGTTAATAGGGCAGGAGTCCATCTCCTGTTTCTGTAGAGTGGACCAGAACGGCCCATAGGGCAACAGGCTCCTGAGTGGAGCAGCGATCTAAGGCACTGCTGATCACAACCAGCTGTGATTGGGAGTCCCATAGGGCGGCACACAATTGGCCCAGCATCGTCCGGGTTTGGAGTGGACCAGACCGTCATTGGGCAAGAATCTTGTTTCTGTAAGTAACTGACAAGCCTAGTTCACAGGTGAACCTAACAGTGTTACATTTAAAATTGGGCCAGTGTCTATACTGTCCAAACTTTTGGAGTGTTAAATGCTGAACACTGTACTCAGTGCTGATGCTGTTACACTTTCTCAGTGTGGGCATTAACATTTAGTGTTATGCAATAAACACCTCATGTAGTAGTTTTAACACCAGGAAGTGTTTATTGTTTACCCCAATGGAGTTCTCATTTGTAACAAAATCATATAGTAGTTTTAACACCAGGAATGAAAGGGCAAAATTTATTGTTTTCCCCAATGGAACTTACCCATAACACCTCATGTATTTTTTAACACCAGGAAGTGTTTATTGTTTACCAATTTTAAAGTTGAATGAAAGGGCTTACCACAAACATCATTATTTTTCATGAGTTCTACAATAACACCTCATGGTTAAAATAGTTTTAAATTGCTGATGTACATTGTTTAAATATTATGAAAATCATAGATTTTTTTCCGATTCAACAAAACTGGGGCAATAGGGCTTGAAATGAGGATATTATTTCTAAATATAGTAACAATCAAATGATAAACCTTACTAAAGTTTTCACATTTCTTATAACTAAAATAAATATGTCAAACTTAGTGACAGTACAATATAGCCATAACTAATTCTTCAGTGTTAAATCAACAGTCTCATGAGTGGAGCAGCGATTTAACACTGCTGGAACAACCAGCTGTGATTGGGAGTCCCAATGGAGTTCCCAGCATCACCTCATTTGTAGTTTTAACACATTGTAATTAAGAATTTGTTCTTAATTAACTGACTTCCTAGTTCAATGAACCCTAACAGTGTTACATTTAAAATTGGGCCAGTGTCTATACTGTCCAAACTTTTGAGTGTTAAATGAACACTGTACTCAGTGCTGATGCTGTTAACATTCTCAGTGTTAATTGTTTATTGTTTACCCCAATGGAGTTCTACAATAACACCTCATGTAGTAGTTTTAACACCAGGAATTGTTTATTGTTTACCCCAATGGAGTTCTACAATAACACCTCATATAGTAGTTTTAACACCAGGAAGTGTTTATTGTTTACCCCAATGGAGTTCTACAATAACACCTCATATAGTAGTTTTAACACCAGGAAGTGTTTATTGTTTACCCCAATGGAGTTCTACAATAACACCTCATATAGTAGTTTTAACACCAGGAATTGTTTATTGTTTACCCCAATGGAGTTCTACAATAACACCTCATATAGTAGTTTTAAACACTACAACAAGAGGTCCGTATTTCTTGACAAGGTCAATGTTGAGTTAAGGACATTACAAACTACACTCACAAGTCTTTATTGCTACATGCTCTTATGTAAACATTTAAGACATCAGAACCGGCAGCAGACATTATAACATGTAAATTAGCACAAGCATAGACCAGTTAAACTGATACAACACTGCCTCTCACGGGTGGCCAAAAATAACAATTTGAAAGCCATGCCCCCGATAAGGCACACCTCGAGAATAATTTCCCGGTGTGCATTGCCTTTTCCAGTGAATTGTAAAGTTACCACTGATCTGTATGTGTCAGTGATAGTGATAGAGACATGTATGTTGAATTTGCTCATTTTCAGTCCTGTGGACTTCACCAATGGAGTTACTAATGTAGGCAAATGTTATCAATAAAATGTAACCGTTAATGATAATACATCACATACACTGAGTGTAAAAATATTAAGAACACCTACTCTTTCCATGACAAATCACATCAAATGAATTCACATTTTATTTATTACATACACATGGTTAGTGCTAAATACGGCTGCTAGAATCCTGACTAGAACCAAAACATGTGATCATATTACTCCAGTGCTAGCCTCCATACACTGGCTTCCTGTTAAGGCAAGGGCTGATTTCAAGGTTTTACTGCTGACCTACAAAGCAGTACATGGGCTTGCTCCTACCTATCCTTCCGATTTGGTCCTGCCGTACATACACGTACGCTATGGTCACAAGACGCAGGCCTCCTAATTGTCCCTAGAATTTCTAAGCAAACAGCTGGAGGCAGGGCTTTCTCCTACAGAGCTCCATTTTTATGGAATGGTCTGCCTACCCATGTGAGAGACGCAGACTCGGTCTCAACCTTTAAGTCTTTACTGAAGACTCATCTCTATATCTCTATATCTCTATATGATCAAATCAAATCAAATCAAATTTTATTTGTCACATACACATGGTTAGCAGATGTTAATGCGAGTGTAGCGAAATGATTGTGCTTCTAGTTCCGACAATGCAGTAATAACGAACAAGTAATCTAACTAACAATTCCAAAAAACTACTGTCTTATACACAGTGTAAGGGGATAAAGAATATGTACATAAGGATATATGAATGAGTGATGGTACAGAGCAGCTTAGGCAAGATACAGTAGATGATATCGAGTACAGTATATACATATGAGATGAGTATGTAAACCAAGTGGCATAGTTAAAGTGGCTAGTGATACATGTATTACATGAGGATGCAGTCGATGATATAGAGTACAGTATATACGTATGCATATGAGATGAATAATGTAGGTAAGTAACATTATATAAGGTAGCATTGTTTAAAGTGGCTAGTGATATATTTACATCATTTCCCATCAATTCCCATTATTAAAGTGGCTGGAGTTGAGTCAGTGTCATTGACAGTGTGTTGGCAGCAGCCACTCAATGTTAGTGGTGGCTGTTTAACAGTCTGATGGCCTTGAGATAGAAGCTGTTTTTCAGTCTCTCGGTCCCAGCTTTGATGCACCTGTACTGACCTCGCCTTCTGGATGACAGCGGGGTGAACAGGCAGTGGCTCGGTGGTTGATGTCCTTGATGATCTTTATGGCCTTCCTGTAGCATCGGGTGGTGTAGGTGTCCTGGATGGCAGGTAGTTTGCCCCCGGTGATGCGTTGTGCAGACCTCACTACCCTCTGGAGAGCCTTACGGTTGAGGGCGGTGCAGTTGCCATACCAGGCGGTGATACAGCCCGCCAGGATGCTCTCGATTGTGCATCTGTAGAAGTTTGTGAGTGCTTTTGGTGACAAGCCGAATTTCTTCAGCCTCCTGAGGTTGAAGAGGCGCTGCTGCGCCTTCTTCACGATGCTGTCTGTGTGAGTGGACCAATTCAGTTTGTCTGTGATGTGTATGCCGAGGAACTTAAAACTTGCTACCCTCTCCACTACTGTTCCATCGATGTGGATGGGGGGGTGATTGAGTGTAGTCTGGCCCAGGAGTGTAAAGGTGAACGGAAAGGCTCTGGAGCAACGAACCGCCCTTGCTGTCTCTGCCTGTTCCCCTCTTTCCACTGGGATTCTCTGCCTCTAACCCTATTACAGGGGCTGAGTCACTGGCTTACTAGGGCTCTTTCATACCGTCCTTAGGAGGGGTGCGTCACTTGAGTGGGTTGAGTCACTGATGTGATCTTCCTCTCTGGGTTGGCGCCCCCCCTTGGGTTGTGCCGTGGCGGAGGTCTTTGTGGGCTATACTCGGCCTTGTCTCAGGATGGTAAGTTGGTGGTTGAAGATATCCGTCTAGTGGTGTGGGGGCTGTCCTTTGGCAAAGTGGGTGGGGTTATATCCTTCCTGTTTGGCCCTCTCCTGTCCGGGGGTGTCCTCGGATGGGGCCACAGTGTCTTTGCACTATAACGGTGACCAACGGTGCCCACAAACTGTTAGGACCAACACCTTACCACTGTTACACCTGGTTATCAACAGAGTCCCAACACCTTACCACTGCTACCCTGGTTACAGCAGAGTCCCAACACCTTACCACTGTTATCAGCAGAGTCCCAACACCTTACCACTGTTACACCTGGTTATCAGCAGAGTCCCAACACCTTGCTACCACTGTTGGTTACACCCCAACACCTTATCACTGGGTTATCAGCAGAGTCCCAACACCTTACCACTGTTACACCTGGTTATCAGCAGAGTCCCAACACCTTACCACTGTTACACCTGGTTATCAGCAGAGTCCCAACACCTTACCACTGTTACACCTGGTTATCAGCAGAGTCCCAACACCTTACCACTGTTACACCTGGTTATCAACAGAGTCCCAACACCTTACCACTGTTACACCTGGTTATCAGCAGAGTCCCAACACCTTACCACTGTTACACCTGGTTATCAGCAGAGTCCCAACACCTTATCACTGATACACCTGGTTATCAGCAGAGTCCCAACACCTTATCACTGTTACACCTGGTTATCAGCAGAGTCCCAACACCTTACCACTGCTACACCTGGTTATCAGCAGAGTCCCAACACCTTACCACTGCTACACCTGGTTATCAACAGAGTCCCAACACCTTATCACTGTTACACCTGGCTACCAGCAGAGTCCCAACACCTTACCACTGTTACACCTGGCTACCAGCAGAGTCCCAACACCTTACCACTGTTACACCTGGCTACCAGCAGAGTCCCAACACCTTACCACTGTTACACCTGGCTACCAGCAGAGTCCCAACACCTTACCACTGTTACACCTGGCTACCAGCAGAGTCCCAACACCTTACCACTGTTACACCTGGCTACCAGCAGAGTCCCAACACCTTACCACTGTTACACCTGGCTACCAGCAGAGTCCCAACACCTTACCACTGTTACACCTGGCTACCAGCAGAGTCCCAACACCTTACCACTGTTACACCTGGCTACCAGCAGAGTCCCAACACCTTACCACTGTTACACCTGGCTACCAGCAGAGTCCCAACACCTTACCACTGTTACACCTGGCTACCAGCAGAGTCCCAACACCTTACCACTGTTACACCTGGCTACCAGCAGAGTCCCAACACCTTACCACTGTTACACCTGGCTACCAGCAGAGTCCCAACACCTTACCACTGTTACACCTGGCTACCAGCAGAGTCCCAACACCTTACCACTGTTACACCTGGTTATCAGCAGAGTCCCAACACCTTACCACTGCTACACCTGGCTACCAGCAGAGTCCCAACACCTTACCACTGTTACACCTGGCTACCAGCAGAGTCCCAACACCTTACCACTGCTACACCTGGTTATCAGCAGAGTCCCAACACCTTACCACTGTTACACCTGGTTATCAGCAGAGTCCCAACACCTTACCACTGCTACACCTGGCAAAGTGGGTGGGGTTATATCCTTCCTGTTTGGCCCTCTCCTGTCCGGGGGTGTCAGCTAAGTCCCAACACCTTACCACTGCTACACCTGGTTATCAGCAGAGTCCCAACACCTTACCACTGTTACACCTGGTTATCAGCAGAGTCCCAACACCTTACCACTGCTACACCTGGCAAAGTGGGTGGGGTTATATCCTTCCTGTTTGGCCCTCTCCTGTCCGGGGGTGTCAGCTAAGTCCCAACACCTTACCACTGTTACACCTGGTTATCAGGAAGGGGATTTCCAGACCTTTCTAATGCTACGCAGCAAGACCCGTTATTGTTTGTAGCCTCCTCATGAAAAATAATGATGTTTGGGTAAGTTTATTTAGGTGGAAATCTACATTTTGCCCTTTCATTCAACTGGTTAAAATCCCAATCCCAGATTTTTTTTACAAATGAAACATAGTTTGCTGTGACTTACAAAGTAAGGCCCACCAAGTTCCACAGAGAAAGATGCCAGTGTATAGTGAGATGGTTTATTCAACACGTAAATCACAATAAGACACATGAAGAGGTAATATAGCATGAAGTCCCAGATACATTATCTTACATGTTCATTCAGCATTTAATTTGTCCTCCATTCACATTTTATACATGTAATTATTATCATTATCAATGCACTAAAATAACAGGTCAGCTCAGGTCACCTTCAGAGTGGCTTGCCTTTTTGTTCACTGTACAGAAACTGGAGATGGACTCCTGCCCTACGGGCCGTTCTGGTCCACTCTACAGAAACAGGAGATGGACTCCTGCCCTACGGGCCGTTCTGGTTCACTCTACAGAAACAGGAGATGGACTCCTGCCCTACGGGCCGTTCTGGTTCACTCTTCAGAAACAGGAGATGGACTCCTGCCCTATTGTCACACCCTGCCCATAGTTTGCTTTGTATGTTTCTATGTTTGTTTGGTCGTGGTGTGATCTGAGTGTGCATTCTATGTTGTGTGTCTAGTTTGTCTGTTTCTGTGTTTGGCCTGATATGGTTCTCAATCAGAGGCAGGTGTTAGTCATTGTCTCTGATTGGGAACCATATTTAGGTAGCCTGGGTTTCACTGTATGTTTGTGAGTGATTGTTCCTGTCTTTGTGTTTTGCACCAGATAGGGCTGTTTTGAGTTCTCACGTTTATTGTTTTCGTTAGTTTATTCATGTATAGTGTCTTCATTAAAAAAACATGAATAACCACCACGCTGCGTTTTGGTCCTCCTCTCCTTCACCACAAGAGAACCGTTACATCTATGGGCCGTTCTGGTCCACTCTACAGAAACAGGAGATGGACTCCTGCCCTACGGGCCATTCTGGTCCACTCTACAGAAACAGGAGCTGGACTCCTGCCCTACGGGCCGTTCTGGTCCACTCTACAGAAACAGGAGATGGACTCCTGCCCTACGGGCCGTTCTGGTCCACTCTACAGAAACAGGAGATGGACTCCTGCCCTACGGGCCATTCTGGTTCACTCTACAGAAACAGGAGATGGACTCCTGCCCTACGGGCCGTTCTGGTCCACTCTACAGAAACAGGAGATTGACTCCTGCCCTATGGGCCGTTCTGGTTCACTCTACAGAAACAGGAGATGGACTCCTGCCCTATGGGCCGTTCTGGTTCACTCTACAGAAACAGGAGATGGACTCCTACCCTATGGGCCATTCTGGTTCACTCTACAGAAACAGGAGATGGACTCCTGCCCTATGGGCCATTCTGGTTCACTCTACAGAAACTGGAGATGGACTCCTTCCCTACGGGCCGTTCTGGTCCACTCTACAGAAACTGGAGATGGACTCCTGACCTATGGGCCATTCTGGTCCACTCTACAGAAACAGGAGATGGACTCCTGCCCTATGGGCCGTTCTGGTTCACTCTACAGAAACAGGAGATGGACTCCTGCCCTATGGGCCGTTCTGGTTCACTCTACAGAAACAGGAGATGGACTCCTGCCCTACGGGCCGTTCTGATCCACTCTACAGAAACAGGAGATGGACTCCTGCCCTATGGGCCGTTCTGGTTCACTCTACAGAAACTGGAGATGGACTCCTGCCCTACGGGCCGTTCTGGTCCACTCTACAGAAACTGGAGATGGACTCCTGCCCTATGGGCCATTCTGGTCCACTCTACAGAAACAGGAGATGGACTCCTGCCCTATGGGCCGTTCTGGTTCACTCTACAGAAACAGGAGATGGACTCCTGCCCTATGGGCCGTTCTGATCCACTCTACAGAAACATGAGATAGATAGACTCCAGTCCGACCCAGTCCAACCCAGTCCAACCTAGATACTGTGAGCTCCACCGGTATTGGGACAGTGACACATGCTGTACGGTTTGAAACACTTCTACATGGACGTTACCATGACGACATATAGTCCTGAATGAATAATGATGAGGGAGAAAGTAAAAAAAGTTAAATGCACACATCATACCCCGAAAACAGAGGTTAGCATTTTATATCATACCCCCAAGACATGCTAACCTCTCACCATTAATTAGAGGTTAGAATTTTTGGAGAGTATGATGTTTTTGTCTGTCATTAATCAAGATTCATTCAGGATTATCCGTAATCATGATAACATCCACGTTAATGTAGAAGTGTTTGGAAACATAGTCGATTCTAATCCTACATTATTTAACATTTCTATTGGGCACAAAATAATCTGAAACTCAACCAAAACAAACAACAAATGCATCCAACACGTTTGTAGAGTCACAAGATTGATATAGTTAATGTGTGCTATGAACATGGGACCAAATAGTAAACTTTTGACTACTTTAATACATAGAAGGGAATTTGTCACAGTACTTTTGGTCTCCTAATATGGGGGGCTATGTACAAAAAGTGATTTTTAAACCGTTCATCCGATATCATCAAGGTGAACACAGCAGTAAGTCATCAAGGTGAACACAGCAGTAAGTCATCAAGGTGAACACAGCAGTAAGTCATCAAGGTGAACACAGCAGTAAGTCATCAAGGTGAACACAGCAGTAAGTCATCAAGGTGAACACAGCAGTAAGTCATCAAGGTGAACACAGCAGTAAGTCATCAAGGTGAACACAGCAGTAAGTCATCAAGGTGAAAGGTGAACACAGCAGTAAGTCATCAAGGTGAGTACAGTATCATTAGGTTCCTCTAAGTATCAGACAGTAATACGGTAATGGTATCTCTATGGATATGGTTGTAGTTGTGCTGTAAGGCTCATCACAGCAAGGTGGAGAAGTGACTGAACTGGTCTGATCCACTGGCCATCACTGTAGCATGGAAACGCCTGGGACGGTCTGGGTCCTGCAGAGAGAGAGAGAGAGAGATTGAGAGAAACATAGGGTAGACACAGGTAGAGACATATCTACAGTAGTTCTCACCTGTATAGGGTAGATACAGGTAGAGACATATCTACAGTAGTTCTCACTGTATAGGGTAGATACAGGTAGAGACATATCTACAGTAGTTCTCACCTGTATAGGGTAGATACAGGTAGAGACATATCTACAGTAGTTCTCACCTGTATAGGGTAGATACAGGTAGAGACATATCTACAGTAGTTCTCACCTGTATAGGTAGATACAGGTAGAGACATATCTACAGTAGTTCTCACCTGTATAGGGTAGATACAGGTAGAGACATATCTACAGTAGTTCTCACCTGTATAGGGTAGATACAGGTAGAGACATATCTACAGTAGTTCTCACCTGTATAGGGTAGATACAGGTAGAGACATATCTACAGTAGTTCTCACCTGTATAGGGTAGATACAGGTAGAGACATATCTACAGTAGTTCTCACCTGTATAGGGTAGATACAGGTAGAGACATATCTAGGTTCTCAGAGGGTAGACATATCTACAGTAGATCTCACCTGTATAGGGTAGATACAGGTAGAGACATATCTACAGTAGTTCTCATCTGTATAGGGTAGATACAGGTAGAGACATATCTACAGTAGTTCTCATCTGTATAGGGTAGATACAGGTAGAGACATATCTACAGTAGTTCTCACCTGTTTAGGGTAGACACAGGTAGAGACATATCTACAGTAGATCTCACCTGTATAGGGTAGACACAGGTAGAGACATATCTACAGTAGTTCTCACCTGTATAGGGTAGACACAGGTAGAGACATATCTACAGTAGTTCTCACCTGTATAGGGTAGACACAGGTAGAGACATATCTACAGTAGATCTCACCTGTATAGGGTAGATACAGGTAGAGACATATCTACAGTAGTTCTCACCTGTATAGGGTAGATACAGGTAGAGACATATCTACAGTAGTTCTCACCTGTATAGGGTAGGCACAGGTAGGGACGTATCGTATCACGAAGCCACAGCGTCTCTTCTGGGAAGTGTTGGGGTCACTGGCGTGGACCAGGAACCCATCATGGATCTGATTGGGTTAACCATCAACATCAAATCACAATCCCAAATGGCACCTTAATTCTTATGAGAAACACAATATAGTTGTAGAAGAATAGAGTGTATTTCCCTGTAATACAGAATGTCTAGTAGGACCTGGGATGGGAAGGTCACTGTAATACAGAATGTCTAGTAGGACCTGGGATGGGAAGCTCACTGTAATACAGAATGTCTAGTAGGACCTGGGATGGGCAGCTCTCTGTAATACAGAATGCCCAGTAGGACTTGGGATTGGAAGCTCCCTGTAATACAGAATGTCCAGTAGGACTTGGGATGGGAAGCTCACTGTAATACAGAATGTCCAGTAGGACTTGGGATGGGAAGCTCACTGTAATACAGAATGTCCAGTAGGACTTGGGATGGGAAGCTCACTGTAATACAGAATGTCCAGTAGGACTTGGGATGGGAAGCGCACTGTAATACAGAATGTCCAGTAGGACTTGGGATGGGAAGCTCACTGTAATACAGAATGTCCAGTAGGACTTGGGATGGGAAGCTCACTGTAATACAGAATGTCCAGTAGGACTTGGGATGGGAAGCTCACTGTAATACAGAATGTCTGTTTGCTGACATTTTTGTTGTTTGTTGAAAAAGACAAGAACCCCCAGTAGGGGGCAGTGTGACTTACAGACATCTGCCCAGCCAGCAGGGGGCAGAGTAGAGCGCTATCCGTTTGCACCAGCTCCTCAGGGATCTCCTGGTTGACTGACAGCATGTTTCCGGGGCGGGAGGCGAGTTGGTGGGGCAGCATGCCAGAGCAGTGGCTTCCTGGAGGAGAAGGGGGAAGAGGGGATGGGGAGAGGAGAGGACAGGAGAGGGGAAGAGAGGTAGTAGAGGAGGAGTAGCGAGGCGAGGCAAGGCGAGGCGAGGAGAGGAGAGTGAACACTTTACTAACCACACAGACTCTAGTCTTCTGTTTGTCTATAAAAGGACAATTTACTGCAGTCATTTCATGCTAGAATGACAGAAAGAGGCTTTCAGAACATTAACATTGGCTAAATGCAGATAAATATTTTGAGGAGCCATTTGAGTATTTATTTATCTAGTTGTGGCACCAATTAGAACTGAACTGGAAATTTCTGGAAACTAAATGATTTGGTGAGTTTTAGGTGGTCAGGGGAGCTGCAGTACCTGGGATGACCTTCAGTGCTCCGTTTTCTGCCAGTGAGTCGTCTAGAGCCAGCCACACCGACAGGACTGGACCCCCAGCTATTCCCCAGTACCTGGAGGAATCAGAAAGCTGCTGAGTAAATACGTGTTATTACTCAAAACGTACTGTAGTAGTAGGAGTGGTGTAGCAGTAGTAATATTGTAGTACTACTGTAGTAGTTGTAGTGACAGTACTACAAGCAGTATTGGTAGCAGTAGTAGTACTGTAGTAGTAGGAGTGGGATTGTGATAGTTGTAGTAGTAGTAGTAGCAGTAGTAGTACTGTAGTAGTAGGAGTGGGATTGTGATAGTTGTAGTAGTAGTAGTAGTAGCAGTAGTAGTACTGTAGTAGTAGGAGTAGTATTGTGATAGTAGTAGTATTGTAGTAGTGTTGTGGTAGTAGTAGCTGTAGAATTGTAGTAGTAGTAGTTGTACTGTAGTAGTAGGACTGGTGTAGTAGTAGTAATATTGTAGTAGTAATGTGGTAGTAGTAGCTGTTGTATTGTAGTTGTAGTAGTAGTAGTAGCAGTAGTGATGTAGTAGTTGTAATATTGTAGTACTACTGTAGTAGTTGTAGTAACAGTACTACAAGCAGTATTGGTAGCGGTAGTAGTACTGTAGTAGTATTTGACTATTTTTGAGATATTTGTAACTGACAGTAGTATTAGTATTGTCATAGTAATGTAGCTGTAGAAGTATAAGTGATGTACTCACCTCATATCCTGGTGCCAGGCCACGAAGGGCAGTCCAGTCTCACTCTGCTGGTCCTTGTCTGATGACCTCACCTCCTCCTCACTGGTCAGAGTGATGGCATCATTTCCTGCCTGTGTGGCTGTGGGGTGGGGTGTGGGGGTTGTTGGGTACTTGCAGATGAAGCGTGAGTCTAGCAGGATGACATCAGAGCCCAGGATGGACTGTACCACCTGTAGGATGTGGGGGTGTTTGGCCAGGCCCATCACCCAGGGGTACTGCAGGTGCACATTGTGGAGACTGTACTGGGTATACTCCTCACCTGAAGTCAGGTAGACACAGGTAGATATCAGTAAATACAGGTAGATATAATTCAATACAGGGAGATACAGATAGATATCATTCAATACAGGTAGGTATCATTCATTAGACAAAGGTAGACAAAGGTAGAGATAATTCAATACAGGTAGATATCATTCAATACAGGTAGATATCATTCAATACAGGTAGATATCATTCAATACAGGTAGATATCATTCAATACAGGTAGATATCATTCAATACAGGTAGATATCATTCAATACAGGTAGATATCATTCAATACAGGTAGATATCATTCAATACAGGTAGATATCATTCAATACAGGTAGATATCATTCAATACAGGTAGATATCATTCAATACAGGTAGATATCATTCAATACAGGTAGATATCATTCAATACAGGTAGATATCATTCAAAACAGGGTAGCCTAGTGGTTGGACTAGTAACTGAAAGGTTGCTAGACAAATCTGTCGTTCTGCCCCTGAACAGGCAGTTAGCCCACTGTTCCTAGGCCGTCATTGAAATAAGAATTTGTTCTTAACTGACTTGCCTGGTTAAATAAAGGTAAAATAAAAAATTGTTTAAAAAAAACACATGTCGATACAGGTAGATATCAATACAGGTAGACAGAGTTAGATATCATTCAATACAGGTAGATATCGTTCAATACAGGTAGACAGAGGTAGATATCACCGGGGGCAAACTACCTGCCCTCCAGGACACCTACACCACCCGATGCTACAGGAAGGCCATAAAGATCATCAAGGACATCAACCACCCGAGCCACTGCCTGTTCACCCCGCTGTCATCCAGAAGGCGAGGTCAGTACAGGTGCATCAAAGCTGGGACCGAGAGACTTAAAAACAGCTTCTATCTCAAGGCCATCAGACTGTTAAACAGCCACCACTAACATTGAGTGGCTACTGCCAACACACTGTCAATGACACTGACTCTACTCCAGCCACTTTAATCATGGGAATTGATGGGAAATGATGTAAATATATCACTAGCCACTTTAAACAATGCTACCTTATATAATGTTACTTACCCTACATTATTCATCTCATATGCATACGTTGATACTGTACTCTATATCATCGACTGCATCCTTATGTAATACATGTATCACTAGCCACTTTAACTATGCCACTTGGTTTACATACTCATCTCATATGTATATACTGTACTCGATATCATCTACTGTATCTTGCCTATGCTGCTCTGTACCATCACTCATTCATATATCCTTATGTACATATTCTTTATCCCCTTACACTGTGTATAAGACAGTAGTTTTTTTGGAATTGTTAGTTAGATTACTTGTTCGTTATTACTGCATTGTCGGAACTAGAAGCACACGCATTTCGCTACACTCGCATTAACATCTGCTAACCATGTGTATGTGACAAATAAAATTTGATTTGATTTGATTTGAGATATGTTCAATACAGGTAGACACAGGAAGATATCATTCAATGCAGGTAGACATCATTCAATACAGGTAGACAGATGTAGATATGTTCAATACAGGTAGATATCATTCAATACAGGTAGATATCATTCAATACAGGAAGATATCATTCAATACAGGTAGACATCATTCAATACAGGTAGACAGATGTAGATATGTTCAATACAGGTAGACACAGGAAGATATCATTCAATACAGGTAGATATCATTCAATACAGGTAGACAGATGTAGATATGTTCAATACAGGTAGACACAGGAAGATATCATTCAATACAGGTAGATATCATTCAATACACGTAGACAGAGGTAGATATGTTCAATACAGGTAGACACAGGTAGATATCATTCAATACACGTAGACAGAGGTAGATATGTTCAATACAGGTAGACACAGGTAGATATCATTCAATACAGGTAGATATCACTCAATACAGGTAGATACAGGTAGATATCATTCAATACAGGTAGATATCATTCAATACAGGTAGACACAGGTAGATATCATTCAATACAGGTAGACACAGGTAGATATCATTATCATTCAATACAGGTAGATATCACTCAATACAGGTAGATACAGGTAGATATCATTCAATACAGGTAGATATCATCAATACAGGTAGACACAGGTAGATATCATTCAATACAGGTAGACACAGGTAGATATAATTCAATACACGTAGACAGAGGTAGATATGTTCAACACAGGTAGATATCATTCAATACAGGTAGATATCACTCAATACAGGTAGATACAGGTAGATATCATTCAATACAGGTAGATATCACTCAATACAGGTAGACACAGGTAGATATCATTCAATACAGGTAGACACAGGTAGATATCATTCAATACAGGTAGACACAGGTAGATATCATTCCATTCAGATAGACAGAGTTAGATATAATTCAATACAGGTAGACAGATGAAGATAACATTCAATAGATTCCATTTAAAGGACATGTTTAACCATAAAAGGTTGAACGAACAAGGCTGTTAACCTTCTGTTCCTAGGCCATCATTGAAAATATGAACTTGCCTAGTTACATAAAGGTAAAATAAAATAAAAACATAATCATGGTGATATTACAGATGTATTGACCTATAACCCTAACCCCCTTCCTCCTCCTCGTCCCCCTCCACTCACCGAACTCTCTCTCCAGGTGGTTGAAGGCCTGTCTGGCCTCCCTCAGCTCTGTGTCGTCTAGGACCGGTACAGCAGAGAGGAATCCCTGCTGGTTGTAACGTTCCTTCATCTGACACGTGGACACACTCATCTCTGGGTTGGCTGCTGTACACGCCAGTCCTGACTGTGTCAACTCCACTGGGTGAAGGCTGTTTTTATAACCTGGAAAGAGAGGGAGAACAGAGAGACAAAGGGAGTGTGTCTTTGAGTTGTGCCCAGGCCATAAACAGTTGTCCTAACATAGGTATTTCTGTTTATCTTCTTAAACCTCAGCCTCACTCTCTCTCTCTCTCTCTCTCTCACTCTCTCTCTCTCTCACTCTCTCGCTCTCTCTTTCTCTCTCTCTCTTTCTCCCTTCTCCCTCTGGTATTCCCGTCACATGTATTCTGGGTTGTTTATGGAGTCCGGCCGTACCGCTGTCAGAAGAGGTGCTGCTTGATCAGCTTTTTCAGCTTAATGGGAAAACCATATTCTGGTGGCTGAGTTAGTCACAACATGAGACAGGGGGTCTCATGTTAACCAGAGCCCTAAGGGAATAGACAGGGGTATCATGTTAACCAGATCCCGGGAATAGACAGGGGTCTCATGTTAACCAGAGCCCTAAGGGAATAGACAGGGGTCTCATGTTAACCAGAGCCCTAAGGGAATAGACAGGGGTCTCATGTTAACCAGAGCCCTAAGGGAATAGACAGGGGTCTCATGTTAACCAGAGCCCTAAGGGAATAGACAGGGGGTATCATGTTAACCAGATCCCGAATGGAATAGACAGGGGTCTCATGTTAACCAGAGCCCTAAGGGAATAGACAGGGGTCTCATGTTAACCAGAGCCCTAAGGGAATAGACAGGGGGTCTCATGTTAACCAGAGCCTTAAGGGAATAGACAGGGGTCTCATGTTAACCAGATCCCTAAGGGAATAGACAGGGGTATCATGTTCAATGTTGTTTAAATAATGCAAAAACAAAGTGTTGGAGAAGAAAGTAAAAGTGCAATATGTGCCATGTAAAAAAGCTAACGTTTAAGTTCCTTGCTCAGAACTTGAGAACATATGAAAGCTGGTGGTTCCTTTTAACATGAGGCTTCAATATTCCAAGGTAAGAGGTTTTAGGTTGTAGTTATTGTAGGAATTATAGGACTATTTCCCTCTATACCATTTGTATTTCATATACCTTTGACTATTGGATGTTCTTATAGGCCCTATAGTATTGCCAGCCTAATCTCGGGAGTCGATAGGCTTGAAGTCATAAACAGCTCAATGCTTGAAGCACAGCGAAGAGCTGCTGGCAAACGCAGGAAAGTGCTGTTTGAATGAATGCTTACGAGCCTGCTGCTGCCTACCAAATCCAGAAACTATCATTTAGAAAACAAAACGTTTATTCTTTCAGTGAAATACGGAACAGTTCCGTATTTTATCTAACGGGTGGCATCCATAAGTCTAAATATTGCTGTTACATTGTACAACCTTCACCTTTATGTCATAATTATGTACAATTCTGGCAAATTAATTATGGTCTTTGTTAGGAAGATGGTCTTCACACAGTTTGCAACGAGCCAGGCGGCCCAAACTGCTGCATATACCCCGACTCTGTCGCACAGAACGCAAGAAACGTGAAACAATTTCCCTTGTTAAAAGAAATTCATGTTAGCAGGCAATATTAACTAAATATGCATGTTAAAAAATATATACTTGAGTATTGATTTAAAGAAAGGTGTTGATGTTTATGGTTAGGTACATTGGTGCAACGATAGAGCTTTTTTTTTCGCCAATGTGCTTCTTAAATCACCCGTTTGGAGAAGTAGGCTGTGATTCCATGATAAATTGACAGGCACCGCATCGATTATACGCAATGCAGGACAAGCTAGATCAACCATGTGTAGTTAACTAGTGATTATGTTAAGATGGATTGTTTTTTATAAGATAGCTTGCAACGTAGCTTGGCTCCTTGCTGACAGGTAGTCAGCCTGCCACGCAGTCTCTTCTTGGAGTTCAATCAAAAATGCTGATTACCGATTGTTATGAAAACTTGAAATTGGCCTTACACACGCACAGAAACACACTGAAACACACACACACAAACAGAACAGAAAAACCTTCTCTGCTCTGCACTGCCCTCAGTGTGAGTGACCTGTAATTGTCTGGTGTGTGTCCAGGTTCCAGTGTTTGTCAAGGAAGGTACATGTTATTACTGCAGTCATCATGGAATTAACTTCTCACCACAGTTAGGCAAGTTAAACAACCTGACTAGATATCTTTTAACATGTCCATATTTATGACAAGACATATTTATTGACGTTCCTCTGAAACATATGGAAAGAAAAAACAGTTTGATGAAAAGAGAATCTTACCTGAAGTGGGTCAGACTTGAAGAACCACTGTCCCCTGGTGTGATCTGTCCGAAAGCCTACTACTGCTCCTGTAAAAGCTGCAGATAGAGAGAGAGCGAGAGAGAGAGTGAGAGAGAGCGAGAGAGAGAGCGAGAGAGAGCGAGAGAGAGAGAGAGAGAGAGAGAGAGAGAGAGAGAGAGAGAGAGAGAGAGAGAGAGAGAGAGAGAGAGAGAGAGAGAGAGAGAGAGAGAGAGAGAGAGAGAGAGAGAGAGAGAGAGAGAGAGAGAGAGAGAGAGAGAGAGAGAGAGAGAGAGAGAGAGAGAGAGAGAGAGAGAGAGAGAGAGAGCGAGAGAGAGAGAGAGAGAGAGAGAGAGAGAGAGAGAGAGAGAGAGAGAGAGAGAGAGAGAGAGAGAGAGAGAGAGAGAGAGAGAGAGAGAGAGAGAGAGAGAGAGAGAGAGAGAGAGAGAGAGAGAGAGCGAGAGAGAGAGAGAGAGAGAGAGAGAGAGAGAGAGAGAGAGGGAGAGAGAGAGAGAGAGAGAGAGAGAGAGAGAGAGAGAGAGAGAGAGAGAGAGAGAGAGAGAGAGAGAGAGAGAGAGAGAGAGAGAGAGAGAGAGAGAGAGAGAGAGAGAGAGAGAGAGAGAGAGAGAGAGAGAGAGAGAGAGAGAGAGAGAGAGAGAGAGAGACAGAGAGAGAGACAGAGGGAGAGAGAGAGGGAGAGAGAGAGAGAGAGAGAGAGGAGAGAGAGAGGTTAAAGCCCATAAAAGCATACCAAAGTCTTAAATACTTATTTGCTCTCCTCCATACCTCTGTCTGCTTCTGCCGGAGTCTCAGATGTCTCTGTCTGTCTGGACGGTGGTCTGATGTGTGGATGATGGTCACAGCAGAAGCTCTGTAGGTCAGTATGAAACTGTGGTAGTAGAAGTCTTGGTGATGTGGAGTCCTCAACCTGTCTGATCTCTTATATACGGTCCTGCCAGGAGGGCTGAACCGCAGGTGGAAACTACAGACGTTAACCATCTAGAATGACACTACAGGTGAAAGACTGAGCCATGGTGACATTCCCTAGGTCATATTCATCATCATTCAGACACAGTTCATTAGGAGGAAGTACAAACTCTATGAATTTCCCTTCTCATCAGTTGACAGTAATCTGACAGTCTTAAGACACAATAAGGTGTGGAACGTACACAAAGACACTTTGTCCAAAACATACAGCCTACTTTCCTGTAGCTGGTACACAGAGCTGGATTCTGGCTTCTCCTGCTATAGCCCCATCTACTGGTCAGTGGATTTCAGTGCCAGACACTCATCTAAACACACCTCATCACTTCATTATCACACGGTGATGCTCTGGGAGTCTGTGTGAAGTGAACTCAGTGTTGTAAGGGCAACATCCAATGTTGGAAGGAAAGGTTATTTATTCAAAGAGTAGGCTTCAGTGACTTTCACATTGATAAGGAAGGCTTTTTGATAAATACCAACTCATTGTAGTGTTTCCCATCATCTCAATCTCAATTTATTATCATCTCAATTTATTCTGCTTCCTTCTCTTGAACTTGGTTCTTAGAAAAAGGGGAATTGTTAAGGTGACACATCCATGAATGAATGGCATGTCCCTCTTACCTGGAAAATAAACAAAACACTGTGAATTTCCGCTCTCATCAGGTGAGTCATGTGACATACTTAAGACAGTAATGTGTAAAATAAACACACGATGAATGCCGTTCTAAAAAATAAGGAGAGATTTTAAAGGAGGAAGAGTTGAGACAAACATTCCATATTATCAAGGAAGCCTGTACAGGTGTAGAGTTCATCATGTGGCACCTCTCATCAGGTGACAGTTAGTCGGGCGGCATGGTAGCCTAGTGGTTAGAGCGGTGGACTAGCAACCGGCCTAGTTAAAAGACGACAAAATAATATGAGAGTTCATCATGAATCACCTCTCATCAGGTGACAGACAGGGTCCCTCTACACACATCGACAACAACCTCCCTCGGAGCATCGTTACTCATCGCGCCACAAAACAACTACTTCAGGACAAGACTGAGTGACGTCACCGATTGAAACGCTATTAGCGCGAACCACCGCTAACTAGCTAGCCATTTCACATCGATTATACCTCTCATCAGGTGACAGTTATGTGACATTCTCTAATTCATCATGTGGCACCTCTCATCATGTGACATTCTAGAGTTCATCATGTGTCACCTCTCATCCGGTGACAGTCATGTGACATTCTGTAGTTCATCATGTGGCACCTCTCATCAGGTGACAGTCATGTGACATTCTTAAGACGCTGTAAGGTGTGGAACGTACAGAGACACTTGGAAACCCAAGTCCCAAACTTATCCTTTCCACCCCAAGCTGACCCCAATGGATACTAAACCTGACCCTGCTAGATGTGGCAGTCTGGTGTTGTGCACATGGTGGCGCTGCCTAGGGGCTTAACCCTGTCCCAGCCATTAGCAACCTGTGGGTTACACAGGGAGCAGTGGCATTCAAGTGAATAAAACATCACAAAAGTTTCTGACAGCTGTTATAAAAATTGAGCACAAAGCCATGCAGTCTCCGTCACAGGATGACACCTTTCCAAAGAATCAGTTTGTCAAATTTCTGCTGTTTTTGTGAAATGTAAACATCTAGGAACAACAACGGCTCAGCGGCAAAGTGGTAGGCCACACAAGCTCACAGAACGGGAGTTGCGAGTTCCTTCCGAAGAGCAACACAAGTTTACATGCCCTGTGCCCGGAAAGATCTTTGTGCACGTACATTGAATGGATCCAGGATATCCAGCTAGCAGCAGGGTTTTATTGTGGAGGCTATCCCACTGGCATATAACCCCCTCCACCAGGGGTCTAGTAGCAGGGTTTTATTGTGGAGGCTATCCCACTGGCATATAACCCCCTCCACCAGGGGTCCAGTAGCAGGGTTTTATTGTGGAGGCTATCCCACTGGCATATAACCCCCTCCACCAGGGGTCCAGTAGCAGGGTTTTATTGTGGAGGCTATCCCACTGGCATATAACCCAATCCACCAGGGGTCTAGTAGCATTTTATTTATAAAATGTTTTGGTTGTTGATATTTTTATCCTTTTTTATCCTTTTTTGCAACTCCCGTACGGACTCGGGAGAGGCGGATTTCCAGAGTCATGCGTCCTTCGAAACACGAGCCTGCCAAGCAGCACTGTCTTGCAACATCTTGGGCGTTGTTTAAAGGGTTAATGTAAACAGGGTTTGTAAACATTATATTAAGTAGCATTGTTTAAATGGCTAGTGATATATTTTACATCAATTCCCATCAATTCCCATTATTAAAGTGGCTGGAGTTGAGTCAGTGTGTTGGCAGCATCCACTCAATGTTAGTGGTGGCTGTTTAACAGTCTGATGGCCTTGAGATAGAAGCTGTTTTTCAGTCTCTCGGTCCCAGCTTTGATGCACCTGTACTGACCTCGCCTTCTGGATGATAGCGGGGTGAACAAGCAGTGGCTCGGGTGGTTGTTGTCCTTGATGACCTTTATGGCCTTCCTGAAACTTTTGTGATGTTTTATTCACTTGAATGCCACTGCTCCCTGTGTAACCCACAGGTTGCTAATGGCTGGGACAGGGTTAAGCCCCTAGGCAGCGCCACCATGTGCACAACACCAGACTGCCACATCTAGCAGGGTCAGGTTTAGTATCCATTGGGGTCAGCTTGGGGTGGAAAGGATAAGTTTGGGACTTGGGTTTCCAAGTGTCTCTGTACGTTCCACACCTTACAGCGTCTTAAGAATGTCACATGACTGTCACCTGATGAGAGGTGCCACATGATGAACTACAGAATGTCACATGACTGTCACCGGATGAGAGGTGACACATGATGAACTCTAGAATGTCACATGATGAGAGGTGCCACATGATGAATTAGAGAATGTCACATAACTGTCACCTGATGAGAGGTATAATCGATGTGAAATGGCTAGCTAGTTAGCGGTGGTTCGCGCTAATAGCGTTTCAATCGGTGACGTCACTCAGTCTTGTCCTGAAGTAGTTGTTTTGTGGCGCGATGAGTAACGATGCTCCGAGGGAGGTTGTTGTCGATGTGGGTAGAGGGACCCTGTCTGTCACCTGATGAGAGGTGATTCATGATGAACTCTCATATTATTTTGTCGTCTTTTAACTAGGCCGGTTGCTAGTCCACCGCTCTAACCACTAGGCTACCATGCCGCCCCGACTAACTGTCACCTGATGAGAGGTGCCACATGATGAACTCTACACCTGTACAGGCTTCCTTGATAATATGGAATGTTTGTCTCAACTCTTCCTCCTTTAAAATCTCTCCTTATTTTTTAGAACGGCATTCATCGTGTGTTTATTTTACACATTACTGTCTTAAGTATGTCACATGACTCACCTGATGAGAGCGGAAATTCACAGTGTTTTGTTTATTTTCCAGGTAAGAGGGACATGCCATTCATTCATGGATGTGTCACCTTAACAATTCCCCTTTTTCTAAGAACCAAGTTCAAGAGAAGGAAGCAGAATAAATTGAGATGATAATAAATTGAGATTGAGATGATGGGAAACACTACAATGAGTTGGTATTTATCAAAAAGCCTTCCTTATCAATGTGAAAGTCACTGAAGCCTACTCTTTGAATAAATAACCTTTCCTTCCAACATTGGATGTTGCCCTTACAACACTGAGTTCACTTCACACAGACTCCCAGAGCATCACCGTGTGATAATGAAGTGATGAGGTGTGTTTAGATGAGTGTCTGGCACTGAAATCCACTGACCAGTAGATGGGGCTATAGCAGGAGAAGCCAGAATCCAGCTCTGTGTACCAGCTACAGGAAAGTAGGCTGTATGTTTTGGACAAAGTGTCTTTGTGTACGTTCCACACCTTATTGTGTCTTAAGACTGTCAGATTACTGTCAACTGATGAGAAGGGAAATTCATAGAGTTTGTACTTCCTCCTAATGAACTGTGTCTGAATGATGATGAATATGACCTAGGGAATGTCACCATGGCTCAGTCTTTCACCTGTAGTGTCATTCTAGATGGTTAACGTCTGTAGTTTCCACCTGCGGTTCAGCCCTCCTGGCAGGACCGTATATAAGAGATCAGACAGGTTGAGGACTCCACATCACCAAGACTTCTACTACCACAGTTTCATACTGACCTACAGAGCTTCTGCTGTGACCATCATCCACACATCAGACCACCGTCCAGACAGACGGAGACATCTGAGACTCCGGCAGAAGCAGACAGAGGTATGGAGGAGAGCAAATAAGTATTTAAGACTTTGGTATGCTTTTATGGGCTTTAACCTCTCTCTCCCTCTCTCTCTCTCTCTCTCTCTCCCTCTCTCTCTCTCTGTCTCTCTCTCTGTCTCTCTCTCTCTCTCTCTCTCTCTCTCTCTCTCTCTCTCTCTCTCTCTCTCTCTCTCTCTCTCTCTCGCTCTCTCTCCCTCTCTCTCTCTCTCTCTCTCTCTCTGTCTCTCTCTGTCTCTCTCTCTCTCTCTCTCTCTCTCTCTCTCTCGCTCTCTCGCTCTCTCTCTCTCGCTCTCTCGCTCTCTCTCGCTCTCTCTCGCTCTCTCTCTCGCTCTCTCCCCCTCTCTCTCTCTCTCTCTCTCTCTGTCTCTCTCCTCCTCTCTCTCTCTCTCTCTCTCTCTCTCTCTCTCTCTCTCTCTCTCTCTCTCTCTCTCTCTCTCTCTCTCTCTCTCTCTCTCTCTCTCTCTCTCTCTCTCTCTCTCTCTCTCTCTCTCTCTCTCTCTCCCTCTCTCTCTCTCTCTCTCTCTCTCTGTCTCTCTCTCTCTCTCTCTCTCTCTCTCTCTCTCTCTCTCTCTCTCTCTCTCTCTCTCTCTGTCTCTCTGTCTCTCTCTCTCTCTCTCTCTCTCTCTCTCGCTCTCTCTCGCTCTCTCTCTCGCTCTCTCTCACTCTCTCTCTCGCTCTCTCTCTATCTGCAGCTTTTACAGGAGCAGTAGTAGGCTTTCGGACAGATCACACCAGGGGACAGTGGTTCTTCAAGTCTGACCCACTTCAGGTAAGATTCTCTTTTCATCAAACTGTTTTTTCTTTCCATATGTTTCAGAGGAACGTCAATAAATATGTCTTGTCATAAATATGGACATGTTAAAAGATATCTAGTCAGGTTGTTTAACTTGCCTAACTGTGGTGAGAAGTTAATTCCATGATGACTGCAGTAATAACATGTACCTTCCTTGACAAACACTGGAACCTGGACACACACCAGACAATTACAGGTCACTCACACTGAGGGCAGTGCAGAGCAGAGAAGGTTTTTCTGTTCTGTTTGTGTGTGTGTGTTTCAGTGTGTTTCTGTGCGTGTGTAAGGCCAATTTCAAGTTTTCATAACAATCGGTAATCAGCATTTTTGATTGAACTCCAAGAAGAGACTGCGTGGCAGGCTGACTACCTGTCAGCAAGGAGCCAAGCTACGTTGCAAGCTATCTTATAAAAAACAATCCATCTTAACATAATCACTAGTTAACTACACATGGTTGATCTAGCTTGTCCTGCATTGCGTATAATCGATGCGGTGCCTGTCAATTTATCATGGAATCACAGCCTACTTCTCCAAACGGGTGATTTAAGAAGCACATTGGCGAAAAAAGCTCTATCGTTGCACCAATGTACCTAACCATAAACATCAACACCTTTCTTTAAATCAATACTCAAGTATATATTTTTTAACATGCATATTTAGTTAATATTGCCTGCTAACATGAATTTCTTTTAACAAGGGAAATTGTTTCACGTTTCTTGCGTTCTGTGCGACAGAGTCGGGGTATATGCAGCAGTTTGGGCCGCCTGGCTCGTTGCAAACTGTGTGAAGACCATCTTCCTAACAAAGACCATAATTAATTTGCCAGAATTGTACATAATTATGACATAAAGGTGAAGGTTGTACAATGTAACAGCAATATTTAGACTTATGGATGCCACCCGTTAGATAAAATACGGAACTGTTCCGTATTTCACTGAAAGAATAAACGTTTTGTTTTCTAAATGATAGTTTCTGGATTTGGTAGGCAGCAGCAGGCTCGTAAGCATTCATTCAAACAGCACTTTCCTGCGTTTGCCAGCAGCTCTTCGCTGTGCTTCAAGCATTGAGCTGTTTATGACTTCAAGCCTATCGACTCCCGAGATTAGGCTGGCAATACTATAGGGCCTATAAGAACATCCAATAGTCAAAGGTATATGAAATACAAATGGTATAGAGGGAAATAGTCCTATAATTCCTACAATAACTACAACCTAAAACCTCTTACCTTGGAATATTGAAGCCTCATGTTAAAAGGAACCACCAGCTTTCATATGTTCTCAAGTTCTGAGCAAGGAACTTAAACGTTAGCTTTTTTACATGGCACATATTGCACTTTTACTTTCTTCTCCAACACTTTGTTTTTGCATTATTTAAACAACATTGAACATGATACCCCCTGTCTATTCCCTTAGGGATCTGGTTAACATGAGACCCCTGTCTATTCCCTTAAGGCTCTGGTTAACATGAGACCCCCTGTCTATTCCCTTAGGGCTCTGGTTAACATGAGACCCCTGTCTATTCCCTTAGGGCTCTGGTTAACATGAGACCCCCTGTCTATTCCATTCGGGATCTGGTTAACATGATACCCCCTGTCTATTCCCTTAGGGCTCTGGTTAACATGAGACCCCCTGTCTATTCCCTTAGGGCTCTGGTTAACATGAGACCCCTGTCTATTCCCTTAAGGCTCTGGTTAACATGAGACCCCCTGTCTCATGTTGTGACTAACTCAGCCACCAGAATATGGTTTTCCCATTAAGCTGAAAAAGCTGATCAAGCAGCACCTCTTCTGACAGCGGTACGGCCGGACTCCATAAACAACCCAGAATACATGTGACGGGAATACCAGAGGGAGAAGGGAGAAAGAGAGAGAGAGAAAGAGAGAGCGAGAGAGTGAGAGAGAGAGAGAGTGAGAGAGAGAGAGAGAGAGAGAGTGAGGCTGAGGTTTAAGAAGATAAACAGAAATACCTATGTTAGGACAACTGTTTATGGCCTGGGCACAACTCAAAGACACACTCCCTTTGTCTCTCTGTTCTCCCTCTCTTTCCAGGTTATAAAAACAGCCTTCACCCAGTGGAGTTGACACAGTCAGGACTGGCGTGTACAGCAGCCAACCCAGAGATGAGTGTGTCCACGTGTCAGATGAAGGAACGTTACAACCAGCAGGGATTCCTCTCTGCTGTACCGGTCCTAGACGACACAGAGCTGAGGGAGGCCAGACAGGCCTTCAACCACCTGGAGAGAGAGTTCGGTGAGTGGAGGGGGACGAGGAGGAGGAAGGGGGTTAGGGTTATAGGTCAATACATCTGTAATATCACCATGATTATGTTTTTATTTTATTTTACCTTTATGTAACTAGGCAAGTTCATATTTTCAATGATGGCCTAGGAACAGAAGGTTAACAGCCTTGTTCGTTCAACCTTTTATGGTTAAACATGTCCTTTAAATGGAATCTATTGAATGTTATCTTCATCTGTCTATCTGAATTGAATGATATCTAACTCTGTCTACCTGTATTGAATGATATCTACCTGTGTCTACCTGTATTGAATATCTACCTGTATTGAATGATATCTACCTGTGTCTACCTGTATTGAATGATATCTACCTGTATCTGAATTGAATGATATCTACCTGTGTCTACCTGTATTGAATGATATCTACCTGTGTCTACCTGTATTGAATGATATCTACCTGTGTCTACCTGTATTGAATGATATCTACCTGTATTGAATGATCTACCTGTGTCTACCTGTGAATGATATCTACCTGTGTCTACCTGTATTGAATGATATCTACCTGTATTGAATGATATCTACCTGTGTCTACCTGTATTGAATGATATCTACCTGTGTCTACCTGTATTGAATGATATCTACCTGTATTATTGAATGATATCTACCTGTGTCTACCTGTATTGAATGATATCTACCTGTGTCTACCTGTATTGAATGATATCTACCTGTGTCTACCTGTATTGAATGATATCTACCTGTGTCTACCTGTATTGAATGATATCTACCTGTGTCTACCTGTATTGAATGATATCTACCTGTATTGAATGATATCTACCTGTGTCTACCTGTATTGAACTATATCTACCTGTATTGAATGATATCTACCTGTGTCTACCTGTATAACATATCTACCTCTGTCTACCTGTATTGAATGATATCTACCTGTGTATTGAATGATATCTACCTGTATTGAATGATATCTACCTGTGTCTACCTGTATTGAATGATATCTACCTGTATTGAATGATATCTACCTGTATTGAATGATATCTACCTGTGTCTACCTGTATTGAATGATATCTACCTCTGTCTACCTGATGATATTAAGTGATATCTACCTGTATTGAATGATATCTATGTACCTGTATTGAATGATATCTACCTGTGTCTACCTGTATTGAATGATATCTACCTGTGTCTACCTGTATTGAATGATATCTAGTATTGATGATATCTAACTCTGTCTACAGTATTGAATGATATACCTGTATTGAATGATATACCTGTAACTCTGTCTACCTGTATTGAATGATATCTACCTGTGTCTACCTGTATTGAATGATATCTACCTCTGTCTACGTGTATTGAATGATATCTACCTGTATGATATCTAACTCTGTCTACCTGTATTGAATGATATCTAACTCTGTCTACCTGTATTGTTGATATCTACCTGTGTCTACCTGTATTGAATGATATCTAACAGTCTACCTGTATTGAGATAGATATCTACCTGTTTTAAGATATCTAACTCTGTCTAGCTGTATTGAATTATATCTAACTCTGTACTACCTGTTTGAATGATATCTACCTGTATTGAATGATATCTACCTGTGGTTGATGATATCTACCTGTATTGAATGATATGGCTACCTGTAGCATCAGGTCATTGAAGTATGGCCTGTAGCCACTCAATGAATGATATTTACCTGTGATGGCCTTGAGATGATATCTACCTGTATTGAATGATATCTACCTGTATTGAACGATATCTACCTGTATTGAATGATATCTAACTCTGTCTACCTGTATTGATATCTACCTGTATCGACATGTGTTTTTTTTAAACAATTTTTTATTTTACCTTTATTTAACCAGGCAAGTCAGTTAAGAACAAATTCTTATTTCAATGACGGCCTAGGAACAGTGGGCTAACTGCCTGTTCAGGGGCAGAACGACAGATTTGTCTAGCAACCTTTCAGTTACTAGTCCAACCACTAGGCTACCCTGTTTTGAATGATATCTACCTGTATTGAATGATATCTACCTGTATTGAATGATATCTACCTGTATTGAATGATATCTACCTGTATTGAATGATATCTACCTGTATTGAATGATTCTAATTGATATATCTACCTGTATTGAATGATATCTACCTGTATTGAATGATATCTACTACCTTGAATGTCTACCTGTATTGAATGATATCTACCTGTATTGAATGATATACCTGTATCTGATATCTACCTGTATTGAATGATATCTACCTGTATTGAATGATATCTACCTGTATTGAATGATATCTACCTGTATTGAATGATATCTACCTGTATTGAATGATATCTACCTGTATTGAATGATATCTACCTGTATTGAATGATATCTACCTGTATTGAATTATCTCTACCTTTGTCTACCTGTAATGAATGATACCTACCTGTATTGAATGATATCTATCTGTATCTCCCTGTATTGAATTATATCTACCTGTATTTACTGATATCTACCTGTGTCTACCTGACTTCAGGTGAGGAGTATACCCAGTACAGTCTCCACAATGTGCACCTGCAGTACCCCTGGGTGATGGGCCTGGCCAAACACCCCCACATCCTACAGGTGGTACAGTCCATCCTGGGCTCTGATGTCATCCTGCTAGACTCACGCTTCATCTGCAAGTACCCAACAACCCCCACACCCCACCCCACAGCCACACAGGCAGGAAATGATGCCATCACTCTGACCAGTGAGGAGGAGGTGAGGTCATCAGACAAGGACCAGCAGAGTGAGACTGGACTGCCCTTCGTGGCCTGGCACCAGGATATGAGGTGAGTACATCACTTATACTTCTACAGCTACATTACTATGACAATACTAATACTACTGTCAGTTACAAATATCTCAAAAATAGTCAAATACTACTACAGTACTACTACCGCTACCAATACTGCTTGTAGTACTGTTACTACAACTACTACAGTAGTACTACAATATTACAACTACTACATCACTACTGCTACTACTACTACTACTAACTACAATACAACAGCTACTACTACCACATTACTACTACAATATTACTACTACTACACCAGTCCTACTACTACAGTACAACTACTACTACTACAATTCTACAGCTACTACTACCACAACACTACTACAATACTACTACTATCACAATACTACTCCTACTACTACAGTACTACTACTGCTACTACTACTACTACTACAACTATCACAATCCCACTCCTACTACTACAGTACTACTACTGCTACTACTACTACTACAACTATCACAATCCCACTCCTACTACTACAGTACTACTACTGCTACCAATACTGCTTGTAGTACTGTCACTACAACTACTACAGTAGTACTACAATATTACTACTGCTACACCACTCCTACTACTACAGTACGTTTTGAGTAATAACACGTATTTACTCAGCAGCTTTCTGATTCCTCCAGGTACTGGGGAATAGCTGGGGGTCCAGTCCTGTCGGTGTGGCTGGCTCTAGACGACTCACTGGCAGAAAACGGAGCACTGAAGGTCATCCCAGGTACTGCAGCTCCCCTGACCACCTAAAACTCACCAAATCATTTAGTTTCCAGAAATTTCCAGTTCAGTTCTAATTGGTGCCACAACTAGATAAATAAATACTCAAATGGCTCCTCAAAATATTTATCTGCATTTAGCCAATGTTAATGTTCTGAAAGCCTCTTTCTGTCATTCTAGCATGAAATGACTGCAGTAAATTGTCCTTTTATAGACAAACAGAAGACTAGAGTCTGTGTGGTTAGTAAAGTGTTCACTCTCCTCTCCTCGCCTCGCCTTGCCTCGCCTCGCTACTCCTCTACTCCTCTCTTCCCCTCTCCTGTCCTCTCCTCTCCCCATCCCCTCTTCCCCCTTCTCCTCCAGGAAGCCACTGCTCTGGCATGCTGCCCCACCAACTCGCCTCCCGCCCGGAAACATGCTGTCAGTCAACCAGGAGATCCCTGAGGAGCTGGTGCAAACGGATAGCGCTCTACTCTGCCCCCTGCTGGCTGGGCAGATGTCTGTAAGTCACACTGCCCCCTACTGGGGGTTCTTGTCTTTTTCAGAACAACAAATGTCAGCAAACAGACATTCTGTATTACAGTGAGCTTCCCATCCCAGGTCCTATCCCAGGTCCTACTGGACATTCTGTATTACAGGGAGCTTCCCATCCCAAGTCCTACTGGACATTCTGTATTACAGTGAGCTTCCCATCCCAAGTCCTACTGGACATTCTGTATTACAGTGAGCTTCCCATCCCAAGTCCTACTGGACATTCTGTATTACAGTGAGCTTCCCATCCCAAGTCCTACTGGACATTCTGTATTACAGTGAGCTTCCCATCCCAAGTCCTACTGGACATTCTGTATTACAGTGAGCTTCCCATCCCAAGTCCTACTGGACATTCTGTATTACAGTGAGCTTCCCATCTTCTGTATTACAGGGAGCTTCCCATCCCAGGTCCTACTGGACATTCTGTATTACAGTGAGCTTCCCATCCCAGGTCCTACTGGACATTCTGTATTACAGTGACCTTCCCATCCCAGGTCCTACTAGACATTCTGTATTACAGGGAAATACACATTCTATTCTTCTAAACTATATTGTGTTTCTCATAAGAATTAAGGTGCCATTTGGGATTGTGATTTGATGTTGATGGTTAACCCAATCAGATCCATGATGGGTTCCTGGTCCACACTTCCCAGAAGAGACCTGTGGCTTCGTGATACGACCCCAACACTACTTCTCCAGAAGAGACGCTGTATCTACCCTTCTGAGATCTACGATACCCTATACAGGTCCTACTGTAGACCTGTACCTGCCTACTGGATATGTCTATACAGGTGAGATCTACTGTAGATATGTCTCTACCTGTATCTACAGGTGAGATCTACTGGACAGGTGAGAACTACTGTAGATATGTCTCTACCTGTATCAGGTGAGAACTACTGTAGATATGTCTCTACCTGTACAGGTGAGAATATGTCTCTACTGTAGATATGTCTACTACCTGTATCTACTACCTATACAGGTGAGAACTACTGTAGCTTCCCATCCCAAGTAGATATGTCTCTACCTGTATGTCTTCCCATCCCAGGTCCTACTAGACATTCTGTATACCTATACAGGTGAGAACTACTGTAGATATGTCTCTACCTGTCTCTCTGGACCTTCTATACAGGTGAGAACTACTGTAGATATGTCTCTGACCTGTGTCTACCCTATGTTTCTCTCAATCTCTCTCTCTCTCTTCTGCAGGACCCAGACCGTCCCAGGCGTTTCCATGCTACAGTGATGGCCAGTGGATCAGACCAGTTCAGTCACTTCTCCACCTTGCTGTGATGAGCCTTACAGCACAACTGACAACCATATCCATAGAGATACCATTACCGTATTACTGTCTGATACTTAGAGGAACCTAATGATACTGTACTCACCTTGATGACTTACTGCTGTGTTCACCTTGATGACTTACTGCTGTGTTCACCTTGATGACTTACTGCTGTGTTCACCTTGATGACTTACTGCTGTGTTCACCTTGATGATACTTGGTTCACCTTGAACAGTTGTTCACCTTGAACTTACTGCTGTGTTCACCTTGTGACATCCCACCCCCATATTAGGAGAAGAACTACTGTGATATGATCGTCCCTACCTGTGTCTACCCTATAAAAGTACTGTGACAAATTCCCTTCTATGTATTAAAGTAGTCAAAAGTTTACTATTTGGTCCCATGTTCATAGCACGCATTAACTATATCAATCTTGTGACTCTACAAACGTGTTGGATGCATTTGTTGTTTGTTTTGGTTGAGTTTCAGATTATTTTGTGCCCAATAGAAATGTTAAATAATGTAGGATTAGAATCGACTATGTTTCCAAACACTTCTACATTAACGTGGATGTTATCATGATTACGGATAATCCTGAATGAATCTTGATTAATGACAGACAAAAACATCATACTCTCCAAAAATTCTAACCTCTAATTAATGGTGAGAGGTTAGCATGTCTTGTATCTACCCTATATGATATAAAATGAGATCTAGAGATATGGCCCCTAACCTCTGTTTTCTCTGATGTGTGCATTTAACTTTTTTACTTTCTCCCTCATCATTATTCATTCAGGACTATATGTCGTCATGGTAACGTCCATGTAGAAGTGTTTCAAACCGTACAGCATGCATGTGTCACTCTACCTGTGTCTACCCTATACAGGTGAGAACTACTGTAGTCCAATACCCCTATGGAGCTCACAGTATCTAGGTTGGACTGGGTTGGACTGGGTCGGACTGGGTCGGACTGGAGTCTATCTCATGTTTCTGTAGAGTGGACTGTGAGAACGGCCCATAGGGCAGGAGTCCATCTCCTGTTTCTGTAGAGTGAACCAGAACGGCCCATAGGGCAGGAGTCCATCTCCTGTTTCTGTAGAGTGGACTGAATGGCCCATAGGGCAGGACTCCATCTCCTGTTTCTGTGATCCATCTCCAGTTTCTGTAGAGTGGACCAGAACGGCCCGTAGGGCAGGAGTCCATCTCCTGTTTCTGTAGAGTGAACCAGAACGGCCCATAGGGCAGGAGTCCATCTCCTGTTTCTGTAGAGTGAACCAGAACGGCCCGTAGGGCAGGAGTCCATCTCCTGTTTCTGTAGAGTGAACCAGAACGGCCCATAGGGCAGGAGTCCATCTCCTGTTTCTGTAGAGTGAACCAGAACGGCCCATAGGGCAGGAGTCCATCTCCTGTTTCTGTAGAGTGAACCAGAACGGCCCATAGGGCAGGAGTCCATCTCCTGTTTCTGTAGAGTGGACCAGAACGGCCCATAGGGCAGGAGTCCATCTCCTGTTTCTGTAGAGTGGACCAGAACGGCCCATAGGGCAGGAGATCCATCTCCTGTTTCTGTAGAGTGAACCAGAACGGCCCATAGGGCAGGAGTCCATCTCCTGTTTCTGTAGAGTGGACCAGAACGGCCCATAGGGCAGGAGTCCATCTCCTGTTTCTGTAGAGTGAACCAGAACGGCCCATAGGGCAGGAGTCCATCTCCTGTTTCTGTAGAGTGAACCAGAATGGCCCATAGGGCAGGAGTCCATCTCCTGTTTCTGTAGAGTGGACCAGAACGGCCCATAGGGCAGGAGTCCATCTCCTGTTTCTGTAGAGTGAACCAGAACGGCCCATAGGGCAGGAGTCCATCTCCTGTTTCTGTAGAGTGGACCAGAACGGCCCATAGGGCAGGAGTCCATCTCCTGTTTCTGTAGAGTGGACCAGAACGGCCCATAGGGCAGGAGATCCATCTCCTGTTTCTGTAGAGTGAACCAGAACGGCCCATAGGGCAGGAGTCCATCTCCTGTTTCTGTAGAGTGGACCAGAACGGCCCATAGGGCAGGAGTCCATCTCCTGTTTCTGTAGAGTGAACCAGAACGGCCCATAGGGCAGGAGTCCATCTCCTGTTTCTGTAGAGTGAACCAGAACGGCCCATAGGGCAGGAGTCCATCTCCTGTTTCTGTAGAGTGAACCAGAACGGCCCATAGGGCAGGAGTCCATCTCCTGTTTCTGTAGATCTCCTGTGAGTGACCAGAATGGCCCAAGGGCAGGAGTCCATCTCCTGTTTCTGTAGAGTGGACCAGAATGGCCCATAGGGCAGGAGTCCATCTCCTGTTTCTGTAGAGTGAACCAGAACGGCCCATAGGGCAGGAGTCCATCTCCAGTTTCTGTAGAGTGGACCAGAACGGCCCATAGGGCAGGAGTCCATCTCCAGTTTCTGTAGAGTGGACCAGAACGGCCCATAGGGCAGGAGTCCATCTCCTGTTTCTGTAGAGTGGACCAGAACGGCCCATAGGGCAGGAGTCCATCTCCAGTTTCTGTAGAGTGGACCAGAACGGCCCATAGGGCAGGAGTCCATCTCCAGTTTCTGTAGAGTGGACCAGAACGGCCCATAGGGCAGGAGTCCATCTCCTGTTTCTGTAGAGTGAACAAAAAGGCAAGCCACTCTGAAGGTGACCTGAGCTGACCTGTTATTTTAGTGCATTGATAATGATAATAATTACATGTATAAAATGTGAATGGAGGACAAATTAAATGCTGAATGAACATGTAAGATAATGTATCTGGGACTTCATGCTATATTACCTCTTCATGTGTCTTATTGTGATTTACGTGTTGAATAAACCATCTCACTATACACTGGCATCTTTCTCTGTGGAACTTGGTGGGCCTTACTTTGTAAGTCACAGCAAACTATGTTTCATTTGTAAAAAAAATCTGGGATTGGGATTTTAACCAGTTGAATGAAAGGGCAAAATGTAGATTTCCACCTAAATAAACTTACCCAAACATCATTATTTTTCATGAGGAGGCTACAAACAATAACGGGTCTTGCTGCGTAGCATTAGAAAGGTCTGGAAATCCCCTTCCTGGTTAAAATAGTTAGAAATTGCTGATGTACATTGTACAAATATTATGAAAATCATAGATTTTTTCCGATTCAACAAAACTGGGGCAATAGGGCTTGAAATGACGGATATTATTTCTAAATATAGTAACAATCAAATGATAAACGACTTACTAAAGTTTTCACATTTCTTATAACTAAAATAAATATGATCAAACTTAGTGACAGTACAATATAGCGCATAACTAATTCTTCAGTGTTAAATCAACAGGCTCCTGAGTGGAGCAGCGATCTAAGGCACTGCTGTATCACAACCAGCTGTGATTGGGAGTCCCATAGGGCGGCACACAATTGGCCCAGCATCGTCCGGTTGGCCAGTGTAGACCGTCATTGTAATTAAGAATTTGTTCTTAATTAACTGACTTGCCTAGTTCACATGAACCCTAACAGTGTTACATTTAAAATTGGGCCAGTGTCTATACTGTGCAAACTTTTCAGTGTTAAATTAACACTCATACTCAGTGCTGATGCTGTTACACTTTCAGGAATGTTTATTGTTTAACACCCCAATGGAGTTCTACAATAACACCTCATGTAGTAGTTTTAACACCAGGAAGTGTTTATTGTTTACCCCAATGGAGTTCTACAATAACACCTCATATAGTAGTTTTAACACCAGGAAGTGTTTATTGTTTACCCCAATGGAGTTCTACAATAACACCTCATGTAGTAGTTTTAACACCAGGAAGTGTTTATTGTTTACCCCAATGGAGTTCTACAATAACACCTCATATAGTAGTTTTAACACCAGGAATTGTTTATTGTTTACCCCAATGGAGTTCTACAATAACACCTCATGTAGTAGTTTTAACACCAGGAATTGTTTATTGTTTACCCCAATGGAGTTCTACAATAACACCTTAACACCAGGAATTGTTTATTGTTTACCCCAATGGAGTTCTAAATAACACCTCATGTGTTTTTATTGTTTATTGTTTACCCCAATGGAGTTCTACAATAACACCTCATATAGTAGTTTTAACACCAGGAATTGTTTATTGTTTTCCCCAATGGAGTTCTACAATAACACCTCATATAGTAGTTTTAAACACTACAACAAGAATTGGTTTACCCCAATGGAGTTCTATTTCACTTCCGACAAGGTCAATGTTGAGTTAAGGACATTACAAACTACACTCACAAGTCTTTATTGCTACATGCTCTTATGTAAACATTTAAGACATCAGAACCGGCAGCAGACATTATAACATGTAAATTAGCACAAGCATAGACCAGTTAAACTGATACAACACTGCCTCTCACGGGTGGCCAAAAATAACAATTTGAAAGCCATGCCCCCGATAAGGCACACCTCGAGAATAATTTCCCGGTGTGCATTGCCTTTTCCAGTGAATTGTAAAGTTACCACTGATCTGTATGTGTCAGTGATAGTGATAGAGACATGTATGTTGAATTTGCTCATTTTCAGTCCTGTGGACTTCACCAATGGAGTTACTAATGTAGGCAAATGTTATCAATAAAATGTAACCGTTAATGATAATACATCACATACACTGAGTGTAAAAAATATTAAGAACACCTACTCTTTCCATGACAAATCACATCAAATGAATTCACATTTTATTTATTACATACACATGGTTAGTGCTAAATACGGCTGCTAGAATCCTGACTAGAACCAAAACATGTGATCATATTACTCCAGTGCTAGCCTCCATACACTGGCTTCCTGTTAAGGCAAGGGCTGATTTCAAGGTTTTACTGCTGACCTACAAAGCAGTACATGGGCTTGCTCCTACCTATCTTTCCGATTTGGTCCTGCCGTACATACCTACACGTACGCTATGGTCACAAGACGCAGGCCTCCTAATTGTCCCTAGAATTTCTAAGCAAACAGCTGGAGGCAGGGCTTTCTCCTACAGAGCTCCATTTTTATGGAATGGTCTGCCTACCCATGTGAGAGACGCAGACTCGGTCTCAACCTTTAAGTCTTTACTGAAGACTCATCTCTATATCTCTATATCTCTATATGATCAAATCAAATCAAATCAAATTTTATTTGTCACATACACATGGTTAGCAGATGTTAATGCGAGTGTAGCGAAATGATTGTGCTTCTAGTTCCGACAATACAGTAATAACGAACAAGTAATCTAACTAACAATTCCAAAAAACTACTGTCTTATACACAGTGTAAGGGGATAAAGAATATGTACATAAGGATATATGAATGAGTGATGGTACAGAGCAGCTTAGGCAAGATACAGTAGATGATATCGAGAACAGTATATACATATGAGATGAGTATGTAAACCAAGTGGCATAGTTAAAGTGGCTAGTGATACATGTATTACATAAGGATGCAGTCGATGATATAGAGTACAGTATATACGTATGCATATGAGATGTGTAATAATGTAGGGTAAGTAACATTATATAAGGTAGCATTGTTTAAAGTGGCTAGTGATATATTTACATCATTTCCCATCAATTCCCATTATTAAAGTGGCTGGAGTTGAGTCAGTGTCATTGACAGTGTGTTGGCAGCAGCCACTCAATGTTAGTGGTGGCTGTTTAACAGTCTGATGGCCTTGAGATAGAAGCTGTTTTTCAGTCTCTCGTTCCCAGCTTTGATGCACCTGTACTGACCTCGCCTTCTGGATGACAGCGGGGTGAACAGGCAGTGGCTCGGGTGGTTGATGTCCTTGATGATCTTTATGGCCTTCCTGTAGCATCGGGTGGTGTAGGTGTCCAGGAGGGCAGGTAGTTTGCCCCCGGTGATGCGTTGTGCAGACCTCACTACCCCCTGGAGAGCCTTACGGTTGAGGGCGGTGCAGTTGCCATACCAGGCGGTGATACAGCCCGCCAGGATGCTCTCGATTGTGCATCTGTAGAAGTTTGTGAGTGCTTTTGGTGACAAGCCGAATTTCTTCAGCCTCCTGAGGTTGAAGAGGCGCTGCTGCGCCTTCTTCACGATGCTGTCTGTGTGAGTGGACCAATTCAGTTTGTCTGTGATGTGTATGCCGAGGAACTTAAAACTTGCTACCCTCTCCACTACTGTTCCATCGATGTGGATGGGGGGGTGATTGAGTGTAGTCTGGCCCAGGAGTGTAAAGGTGAACGGAAAGGCTCTGGAGCAATGAACCGCCCTTGCTGTCTCTGCCTGTTCCCCTCTTTCCACTGGGATTCTCTGCCTCTAACCCTATTACTGGGGCTGAGTCACTGGCTTACTAGGGCTCTTTCATACCGTCCTTAGGAGGGGTGCGTCACTTGAGTGGGTTGAGTCACTGATGTGATCTTCCTGTCTGGGTTGGCGCCCCCCCTTGGGTTGTGCCGTGGCGGAGGTCTTTGTGGGCTATACTCGGCCTTGTCTCAGGATGGTAAGTTGGTGGTTGAAGATATCCGTCTAGTGGTGTGGGGGCTGTCCTTTGGCAAAGTCGGTGGGGTTATATCCTTCCTGTTTGGCCCTCTCCTGTCCGGGGGTGTCCTCGGATGGGGCCACAGTGTCTTTGCACTATAACGGTGACCAACGGTGCCCACAAACTGTTAGGGCCAACACCTTACCACTGTTACACCTGGTTATCAGCAGAGTCCCAACACCTTACCACTGTTAGACCTGGTTATCAGCAGAGTCCCAACACCTTACCACTGTTACACCTGGTTATCAACAGAGTCCCAACACCTTACCACTGCCACCTGGTTATCAGCAGAGTCCCAACACCTTACCACTGTTACACCTGGTTATCAGCAGAGTCCCAACACCTTACCACTGTTATACCTGGTTATCAGCAGAGTCCCAACACCTTACCACTGCTACACCTGGTTATCAGCAGAGTCCAACACCTTACCACTGTTATACCTGGTTATCAGCAGAGTCCCAACACCTTACCACTGCTACACCTGGTTATCAGCAGAGTCCCAACACCTTACCACTGTTACACCTGGCTATCAGCAGAGTCCCAACACCTTACCACTGCTACACCTGGTTATCAGCAGAGTCCCAACACCTTACCACTGTTATACCTGGTTATCAGCAGAGTCCCAACACCTTACCACTGTTACACCTGGTTATCAGCAGAGTCCCAACACCTTACCACTGTTACACCTGGTTATCAACAGAGTCCCAACACCTTACCACTGTTACACCTGGTTATCAGCAGAGTCCCAACACCTTACCACTGTTATACCTGGTTATCAGCAGAGTCCCAACACCTTACCACTGTTACACCTGGTTATCAGCAGAGTCCCAACACCTTACCACTGTTACCCTGGTTATCAGCAGAGTCCCAACACCTTACCACTGTTACACCTGGTTATCAGCAGAGTCCCAACACCTTACCACTGTTACACCTGGTTATCAACAGAGTCCCAACACCTTACCACTGTTACACCTGGTTATCACAGAGTCCCAACACCTTACCACTGTTACACCTGGTTATCAGCAGAGTCCCAACACCTTACCACTGTTACACCTGGTTATCAACAGAGTCCCAACACCTTACCACTGTTACACCTGGTTATCAACAGAGTCCCAACACCTTACCACTGTTACACCTGGTTATCAGCAGAGTCCCAACACCTTACCACTGATACACCTGGTTATCAACAGAGTCCCAACACCTTACCACTGTTACACCTGGTTATCAGCGGAGCCTGTGGTGGTTTATTTCTGTATTATAAAATTATGAGAGACAAACTTATCTCACTTGTCAGAGTTATACCTCAACTACATCTTTAATAATAAGAGCTTTGCAATAGCAATGACTTTCAACGATTCACCATTTTCTAATGATCAGTTGAGAGTGGCAACACAATTTATTTTTTATTTTTTATTTTTTTATTTCACCTTTATTTAACCAGGTAGGCAAGTTGAGAACAAGTTCTCATTTACAATTGCGACCTGGCCAAGATAAAGCAAAGCAGTTAGACCCATTCAACGACAATGGCTCCTGAGATCTTTTATAGCAAAGATCCACCCCCCTAGTCGACATAACAAACCACAGATATTAGGAACAGTTCACAAAGTGAGACTTTATAAATGAGAAAGGAGTATCCCGTAGCCAGATAGCATTCGCTATAAATTATCGTTCAGTTTGGCCCCTAAGACGAGGTTCCGATCTCATTCCTGTTACTCCTCGTACAAAAACACCAACTCATCTAATGGCATAAAACAATTGTCAACTCCAGACACTACCACACACTTCCCCCAAGGCCAAAGGAGGGAATGACTGTCGCACAAACATTGTGGAAACCAGTAATTGGTTCACCATTAATCACACCACCCCTTCACATGGTTTAGGATAGGTACAGACCCCTTCAGAGGGTTTAGAATAGGTACAGACCCCTTCACATGGTTTAGAATAGGTACAGACCCCTTCAGAGGGTTTAGGATAGGTACAGACCCCTTCAGAGGGTTTAGGATAGGTACAGACCCCTTCAGAGGGTTTAGAATAGGTACAGACCCCTTCAGAGGGTTTAGAATAGGTACAGACCCCTTCAGAGGGTTTAGGATAGGTACAGACCCCTTCAGAGGGTTTAGGATAGGTACAGACCCCTTCAGAGGGTTTAGGATAGGTACAGACCCCTTCAGAGGGTTTAGAATAGGTACAGACCCCTTCAGAGGGTTTAGAATAGGTACAGACCCCTTCAGAGGGTTTAGGATAGGTACAGACCCCTTCACATGGTTTAGGATAGGTACAGACCCCTTCAGAGGGTTTAGAATAGGTACAGACCCCTTCACATGGTTTAGGATAGGTACAGACCCCTTCACATGGTTTAGGATAGGTACAGACCCCTTCAGAGGGTTTAGAATAGGTACAGACCCCTTCAGAGGGTTTAGGATAGGTACAGACCCCTTCAGAGGGTTTAGGATAGGTACAGACCCCTTCAGGTTTAGAATAGGTACAGACCCCTTCAGAGGGTTTAGAATAGGTACAGACCCCTTCAGAGGGTTTAGAATAGGTACAGACCCCTTCAGAGGGTTT
>NC_056436.1:90111204-90138704 GCF_018296145.1 Oncorhynchus tshawytscha | reverse complement strand
AGAATAAAGGAGAGATGATATAGTAACAGATATAGCATAAAGGAGAGATGATATAGTAACAGATATAGAGTAAAGGAGAGATGATATAGTAACAGATATAGCATAAAGGAGAGATGCTATAGTAACATATATAGAATAAAGGAGAGATGATATAGTAACAGATATAGCATAAAGGAGAGATGATATAGTAACAGAGATATAGCATAAAGGAGAGATGATATAGTAACAGACATAGAATAAAGGAGAGATGATATAGTAACAGATATAGCATAAAGGAGATATGATATAGTAACATGTATAGAATAAAGGAGAGATGATATAGTAACAGATATAGAATAAAGGAGAGATGATATAGTAACAGATATAGCATAAAGGAGAGATTATAAAGTGTTTACTGATAAAAGATAAAGACAGGACTGTGTTAGTCAGTACCAGTATCATATTATCAATGTGCTGGTGCTAGATGAAGGAGTAATGCTCACCTGGGATAACGAGGGCGTCGAAGGCGGTGATCTCTAGCTTGGCAAGGTCAGACACATCGCCGCGGGCGATTCGAGCACTCTCCTCCAGGACGTTGCGTTTCTCAGCTGTGGGTTTCCCCTCACAGTGGTTCACTACATGCATTTGGTCCACGTTGGGGGCAAACATCTGGACCTGGGAGAGGGAAGGGGAGAGGAAGGGGAGGAGAAGAGAGGAGGAGTGAGAAGGGGGAGGAGGGGGAGGGGAAGAGGGGGAGGAGAAGGGGAGGAGAAGAGAAGAGAGGATGGGGAGGCGGAGGGAGGGTGGAGGAGAGGAGTGAAGAGGAGGCGGAGGAGGGGTTAGGAGAGGAGGTGAGAGGAGGGGAGAGGAGGGTGGAGGAGAGGGGGAGGAGAAGAGGGGAGGAGTGAGGAGGGGGAGGAGAAGGGAGGAGAGGAGAGGATGGGGAGGCAGAGGAGGGTGGAGGAGAGGAGAGGAGTGAAGAGGAGGCAGATGAGGGGTTAGGAGAGGAGGTGAGAGGAAGGAGGAGGGAGAGGAGAGGAGGATGGGGAGGCGGAGGAGGTTGGAGGAGAGGAGAGGAGTGAAGAGGAGGCGGAGGGGTTAGGAGAGGAGGTGAGAGGAGGGAGGAGGGGTAGAAGATGGGGAGGAGAAGAGAGGAGAGGAGAGAGGGAGAGGGGGAGGGGGAGGAGAAGAAAGGAGAGGAGAGGAGGGGGAGGAGAGGGGGAGAAGAAGAGGGGAGGAGTGAGGAGGGGTAGGAGGGTAGAGACTATTATCTTCTATTAGCCCCAGCCCTAATGTTGACCACCCTTACCTTGGCCCCAGCCCTAACCCTAATGTAGACCACCCTTACCTTAGCCCCAGCCATAACCCTAATGTAGACCACCCTTACCTTAGCCCCTAACCCTAATGTAGACTACCCTTACCTTAGGCCTTAACCCTAATGTAGACCACCCTTACCTTAGCCCCAGCCATAACCCTAATGTAGACCACTCTTACCTTAGCCCCTAACCCTAATGTAGACCACCCTTACCTTAGGCCCTAACCCTAATGTAGACCACCCTTCCCTTAGGCCCTAACCCTAATGTAGACCACCCTTACCTTAGCTCCAGCCCTGCTGAGGTGGACCAGTACAGCTGACGCCTCGTGGATCTCAGTCCCATCATAGACTCCACACCCTGACAGAATTACGGCTACACACTTCACCATGGCTCCTGCAACACACACACACACACACACACGCACACGCACACGCACACGCACACGCACACACACACACACACACACACACACACACACACACACACACACACACACACACACACACACACACACACACACACACACACACACACACACACACACACACACACACACACACACACACACACACGCACACACACACACACACGCACACACACACACACACACACACACACCATATGGTCTGGAGTTAGACCAGAACAACATGGAGACAGGGATAGCACTAACAGCAGTTTGATTAAACTGTTCCCCAGACTGTGTCCTTACAAACCCCCTTGTTTTACCATCAATGCAGCTCGCTGCACATGGAGGGGCAGGTTACATACACCACATAGCTGAGTGTCTGTGTGTAATGTTACAAAAACCAGATTGATTGGTCAATGTAGTGTCAGGTACACCAAGGCTTGCCTCCCAAATTGCACCCTATTCCCTATATAGTGTACTACTTCTGGTCAAAAACTAGTGCACTATATAGGGAATAGGACGCCATTTAAGATGACTTGGCACCTCCCAGCAGCAACTATTAAACATTTAAAGGCCTCAGGTCCACCGGTGACAGAAGTCTCCTGAAAATCCGAACATGACTGAGTCTCTGGAGGACTGTTTCCAGGTAACAAACAACACAGGAAACACCCACTCTCTCGCTCTTTCTTTATCTCTCTTCCTCCCCCTTCCCGCGCTCTCTCTCTTTGTCTCCCTCCCTCACTCCCTTTCTCTCTCTGTCTCTCTCCTCCCCCCTTCTTCCCTCCCTCTCTCTCTATGTTTCTAGTCAACAACACCTGGTAGAGGCAGATAGAAACAGGAACTGGAGTGGAGGGAGAGTAGAGTCGGTGTAAAGGAACAGAAAGCACAGAGATTTAGATAAGCATCAGTTCACCGGTCATTATAAATATTGTACATGTTGCAAGTCTACATGAAAGTATTGCTGTTGTGTATAAAAGATGAAGAACGTTACCACATTTCCATCCTAAAACCACAATGTTTACCTGGCGTCACATTTCCAACTCTAAATACAACATGAATACTAACGTAATAGGGAAGTAGACTACTAGTTTACTAGCAGCAGTAGTAGTTCTCTCACCTTGTAAAGGTACACTACAGTAGTATATGGTCTGTTCCGTCTGTGGCGTCTTCTCCTACCTGCTGTCTCCTGATGTAGTGAAACTGGAATCCTACTGGCTTTATACCCTTCCTGCCCAGGCTGCCCTGGCCCCGCCCACGGAGGTGTGGTCTGGGTTACAGCTTTACATAGAAGGCTGAAGGGCTGTCTGTCTGTACGGTGAGGTCATGACGGGACTGATGCAGGGAGGGGAAAGGGAAACTGTTGCTGCCTTCCTCTGTTTGGCCAATGTTAAATCTGCTTAGTCATTCTGACACCTCTAAGACACTGGATGGATGGATGGGATGGATGGATAGTGTCAGTATTGATGAAAATACTGTGTAGATTATCAGTCTACAGAATAATTTATTTATAGACAGTATAGCGAAGACTACAATAAACACATTTTGTATTTACAGACAGGTGTGCCATATCTCAGTCATAGTCAGCTAGGTGGGCCATATCTCAGTCATAGTCAGCTAGGTGGGCCATATCTCAGTCATAGTCAGCTAGGTGGGCCATATCTCAGTCATAGTCAGCTAGGTGGGCCATATCTCAGTCATAGTCAGCTAGGTGGGCCATATCTCAGTCATCAGCTCAGTCATAGTCAGCTAGGTGGGCCATATCTCAGTCATAGTCAGCTAGGTGGGCCATATCTCAGTCATGGGCCATATCTCAGTCTAGGTGGTGGGTCCATATCTCAGTCATAGTCAGCTAGGTGGGCCATATCTCAGTCATAGTCAGCTAGGTGGGCCATATCTCAGTCATAGTCAGCTAGGTGTGCCATATCTCAGTCATAGTCAGCTAGGTGGGTCATATCTCAGTCATAGTCAGCTAGGTGGGCCATATCTCAGTCATAGTCAGCTAGGTGGGCCATATCTCAGTCATAGTCAGCTAGGTGGGCCATATCTCAGTCATAGTCAGCTAGGTGGGCCATATCTCAGTCATAGTCAGCTAGGTGGGCCATATCTCAGTCATAGTCAGCTAGGTGGGCCATATCTCAGTCATAGTCAGTCAGCTAGGTGGGTCATATCTCAGTCATAGTCAGCTAGGTGTCAGCCATATCTCAGTCATAGTCAGCTAGGTGGGCCATATCTCAGTCATAGTCAGCTAGGTGGGCCATATCTCAGTCATAGTCAGCTAGGTGGGCCATATCTCAGTCATAGTCAGCTAGGTGGGTCATATCTCAGTCATAGTCAGCTAGGTGGGCCATATCTCAGTCATAGTCAGCTAGGTGGGTCATATCTCAGTCATAGTCAGCTAGGTGGGCCATATCTCAGTCATAGTCAGCTAGGTGGGTCATATCTCAGTCATAGTCAGCTAGGTGGGTCAAGGGGGGGTGCCAACCCACTCAAGTGACGCACCCCTCCTAGGGACAGCATGGAAGATCTCCAGTAAGCCAGTGACTCAGCCCCTGTAATAGGGTTAGACGCAGAGAATCCCATTGGAGAGAGGGGAACCGGACAGGCAGAGACAGCAAGGGCGGTTCGTTGCTCCAGTGCCTTTCCGTTCACCTTCACACTCCTGGGCCAGAGTACACTATATCATATGACCCACTGAAGAGATGAGTCTTCAATAAAGACTTAAAGTTTGAGACCGAGTCTACGTCTCTCACAAGGATAGGCAGACCATTCCATAAAAATGGAGCTCTGTCGGAGAAAGCCCTGCCTCCAGCTGTTTGCTTAGAAATTCTCGGGACAGAAAGGAGGCCTGCGTCTTCTGACCATTGCGTACGTGTAGGTATGTACAGCAGGACCAAATCGGAAAGATCGGTAGGAGCAAGCCCATGTAATGCTTTGTAGGTTAGCAGTAAAACCTTGAAATCAGCCCTAGCCTTAACAGGAAGCCAGTGTAGAGAGTACTGGAGTAGTATGATCACATATTTTGGTTCTAGTCAAGATTCTAGCAGCCGTGTTTACCACTAACTGAAGTTTATTTAGTGCTTTATCCGGGTAGCCGGAAAGTAGTGCATTGCAGTAGTCTAATCTTGAAGTGACAAGAGCATGGATGAATTTGATTTGTCAGTACAAACCATCTACAGAGACAAACTGATATTTTTCCGATAGATAAGATCCAAACCAGGCCAGAACTTGTCCGTGTAGATCAATTTGGGTTTCCAATCTCTCCAAAAGAATGTGGTTATCGATGGTATCAAAAGCAGCACTAAGGTCTAGGAGCACGAGGACAGATGCAGAGCCTCGGTCTGATGCCATTAAAAGGTAATTTAGCATCTTCACAAGTGCAGTCTCAGTGCTATGATGGGGTCTAGAACCAGACTGAAGCATTTTGTATACATTGTTGGTCTTCAGGAAGGCAGTGACCCCCTTGGGTTGTGCCATGGCGGAGATCTTTGTGGGCTATACTCAGCCTTGTCTCAGGGTGGTAAGTTGGTGGTTGAAGATATCCCTCTAGTGGTGTGGGGGCTGTCCTTTGGCAAAGTGGGTGGGGTTATATCCTTCCTGTTTGGCCCTGTCCGGGGGTGTCCTCGGATGGGGCCACAGTGTCTCCTGACCCCTCCTGTCTCAGCCTCCAGTATTTATGCTGCAGTAGTTTGTGTCGGGGGGCTAGGGTCAGTTGGTTATATCTGGAGTACTTCTCCTGTCCTATTCGGTGTCCTGTGTGAATCTAAGTGTGCGTTCTCTAATTCTCTCCTTCTCTCTTTCTTTCTCTCTCTCGGGGGGACCTGAGCTCCAGTTTCAACTGTTCTGCCTTATTATTATTCGACCATGCTGGTCATTTATGAACATTTGAACATCTTGGCCATGTTCTGTTATAATCTCCACCCGGCACAGCCAGAAGAGGACTGGCCACCCCACATATGCTCTCTTTCTAATTCTCTCTTTCTTTCTCTCTCTCGGAGGACCTGAGCCCTAGGACCATGCCCCAGGACTACCTGACATGATGACTCCTTGCTGTCCCAAGTCCACCTGACCGTGCTGCTGCTCCAGTTTCAACTGTTCTGCCTTATTATTATTCGACCATGCTGGTCATTTATGAACATTTGAACATCTTGGCCATGTTCTGTTATAATCTCCACCCGGCACAGCCAGAAGAGGACTGGCCACCCCACATAACCTCGTTCCTCTCTAGGTTTCTTCCTAGGGTTTGGCCTTTCTAGGGAGTTTTTCCTAGCCACCGTGCTTCTACACCTGCATTGCTTGCTGTTTGGGGTTTTAGGCTGGGTTTCTGTACAGCACTTTGAGATATCAGCTGCTGTACGAAGGGCTATATAAATAAATTTGATTTGATTTGATTTGAAGTGGTCTGTGGTCACCACCTGCAGAACCACTCCTTTATTGGGGGTGTCTTGCTAATTGCCTATAATTTCCACCTGTTGTCTATTCCATTTGCACACCAGCATGTGAAATTTATTGTCAATCAGTGTTGCTTCCTAAGTGGACAGTTTGATTTCACAGAAGTGTGATTGACTTGGAGTTCTGTTGTTTAAGTGTTCCCTTTATTTTTTTGAGCAGTGTATATCCACCCCAAGATAAAATATATCCACCTCTAGATAGAATATATGCACCTCTAGATAGAATATATCCACCTCTAGATAAAATATATCCACCTCTAGATATATCTACTTCTGATAGAATATATCCACCTCTAGATAGAATATATCCACCGATAGATCAAATATATCCACCTCTAGATAAAATATATCCACCTCTAGATATATCCACCTCTAGATAGAATATATCCACCTCTAGATAGAATATATCCATCTCTAGATATATCTACTTCTGATAGAATATATCCACCTCCAGATAGAATATATCCAACTTTAGATAAAATATATCCACCTCTAGATAGAATATATCCACCTCTGGACAGAATATATCCACCTCTAGATATATCTACTTCTGATAGAATATATCCACCTCTAGATAGAATATATCCACGATAGATCAAATATATCCACCTCTAGATAAAATATATCCACCTCTAGATTGAATATATCCACCTCTAGATAGAATATATCCACCTCTAGATATAATATTTCCACCTCTAGATATAATATTTCCACCTCTAGATAGAATATATCCACCTCTAGATAGAATATATCCACCTCTAGATATATCTATTTCTGATAGAATATATCCACCTCCAGATAGAATATATCCAAAGATAGATAAAATATATCCACCTCTAGAGAGAATATATCCACCTCTAGATAGAATATATCCACCTCTAGATATAATATTTCCACCTCTAGATAGAATATATCCACCTCTAGATATATCTACTTCTGATAGAATATATCCACCTCTAGATAGAATATATCCACCTCTAGAGAGAATATATCCACCTCTAGATAGAATATATCCACCTCTAGATAGAATATATCCCCATCTAGATACATCTAGATAGAATATATCCACCTCCAGATAGAATATATCCACCTCTAGATTGAATATATCCACCTCTAGATAGAATATATCTCCCTCTAGATAGAATATATCCACATCTAGATAGAATATATCTCCCTCTAGATAGAATATATCCACCTCTAGATATATCTACTTCTGATAGAATATATCCACCTCTAGATAGAATATATCCACCTCTAGATAGAATATATCCACCTCTAGATAGAATATTTCCCCATCTAGATACATCTAGCTTCATATAGAATATATCCACCTCCAGATAGAATATATCCACCTCTGGACAGAATATATCCACCTCTAGGTATATCTACTTCTGATAGAATATATCCACCTCTAGATAAAATATATCCACCTCTAGATTGAATATATCCACCTCTAGATAGAATATATCTCCCTCTAGATAGTATATATCCACCTCTAGATTGAATATATCCACCTCTAGATAAAATATATCTCCCTCTAGATAGAATATATCCACCTCTAGATAGAATATATCCACCTCTAGATATAATATTTCCACCTCTAGATAGAATATATCCACCTCTAGATATATCTACTTCTGATAGAATATATCCACCTCTAGATAGAATATATCCACCTCTAGATAGAATATATCCACCTCTAGATAGAATATTTCCCCATCTAGATACATCTAGCTTCATATAGAATATATCCACCTCCAGATAGAATATATCCACCTCTAGATATATCTACTTCTGATAGAATATATCCACCTCTAGATAGAATATATCACCCTCTAGATAGAATATATCCACATCTAGATAGAATATATCTCCCTCTAGATAGAATATATCCACCTCTAGATATATCTACTTCTGATAGAATATATCCACCTCTAGATAGAATATATCTCCCTCTAGATAGAATATATCCACCTCTAGATATATCTACTTCATATAGAATATATCCACCTCCAGATAGAATATATCCACCTCTAGATAAAATATATCCACCTCTAGATATATCTACTTCTGATAGAATATATCCACCTCTAGATAGAATATATCCACCTCTAGATAAAATATATCCACCTCTAGATAGAATATATCCACCTCTAGATATGAATATATCTCCCTCTAGATAGAATATATCCACATCTAGATAGAATATATCTCCCTCTAGATAGAATATATCCACCTCTAGATATATCTACTTCTGATAATCAACCTTTAGATAGAATATAATCAACCACCTTTAGATAGAATATATCAACCTTAGATAGATCTAGATATATCACCTCTAGATAGAATATATCCACCTCTAGATAGAATATATCATTAGATAATATCCACCTCTGATGAATATATCAACCTTGGATATATTTCCACCTCTAGATAGAATAATCCAGATGTCAACCTTTAGATATAATCAACCTTTAGATTAATGATAGAATAATCAACCTTTACCTCTAGATAGAATATAATCAACCTTTAGAACAACCTTTAGATAGATCAAATATAATCAACCTCTAGATAGTAATATAATCAACCTTTAGATGAATGAATCAACCTTTAGATATAATGAATCAACCTTTAGATATAATGAATCAACCTTTAGATATATCTGATAGAATGAATCAACCTTTAGATAATGAATCAACCTTTAGATAAATGAATCAACCTTTAGATAGTAATGAATCAACCTTTAATCAACCTTTAGATATAATGAATCAACCTTTAGATAATGTCAATATATCCACCTCTAGATAGAATGAATCAACCTTTAGATATAATGAATCAACCTTTAGATATAATGAATCAACCTTTAGATGTAATTAATCAACCTTTAGATGTAATGAATCAACCTTTAGATGTAATGAATCAACCTTTAGATGTAATGAATCAACCTTTAGATATAATGAATCAACCTTTAGATGTAATGAATCAACCTTTAGATGTAATGAATCAACCTTTAGATGTAATTAATCAACCTTTAGATGTAATGAATCAACCTTTAGATGTAATGAATCAACCTTTAGATGTCATTAATCAACCTTTAGATGTAATGAATCAACCTTTAGATGTAATGAATCAACCTTTAGATGTCATTAATCAACCTTTAGATGTAATTAATCAACCTTTAGTTTTAATGAATCAACCTTTAGATGTAATTTGGATCTGATTTGCCTCATGAAAAATGTTTTAACCCCTACAATATATATTCATTATAATCCACATAAGAATTCACATTGCTGCAGGGTTATTTTCCTAATGTCGCATACTGGTCAAATTGAGATCCTACATCTCTAGTCATGAGAATGGGTTTGACCTATAGACCTCGTGTGAAGAGAGCATGAATGCTGAACCGTCGATTAACCTTGCCAGTCATAAGTCTGATAACGCTGTTCTGTTTATTTGTTTCCTGTCACTTTGAAAGTATCATTGAATCAACATCAGAATGTAACATGGTGTTTCTATCAGTTTTTATTGATAAATGCTTGCCACACGATCTGACCAGCCACTGTAGCTTCCATGCCAATTCTTATCACCCATCGATGTCAGATCACCTGTTTTTCCCCTTTCCCCTTCGGGAATAACAACATCACAAGCTACTGTCAGTGTGTGTAGATAATTAGCAGAAGGCATGTTTTAGATGTTTATTCAGTGTAGCAATAAGTCACCTTTTGTCTCCCAGACTCAGCAGTGTCAGACAGCTCCCATCAGAACAGAATGTTCAACAAAGTTCAAGATCTCATCTAAACAAAAGAGACCATTTGATCATCAGTTTTATTACATTTTATTGTCTTGGGACTGAGTCCTTTGTAGTTGATCCTTCTAAAGGAGAGCAGTGGTGTTGGCCTGATCTGACTCCTAAATGGCACCCTGTTCCCTACAGTGGTTCCTCCATTAAAAGTTGTGTCATACTGCGGCACACCTTGCATGCTGCTGGAGCATTCTGTGGCAAGTCATTAAATTGTCAGCCATTTTTTCTGTTACGGCAAGTTATTTCTAGTTTGACCACCAGAGGGCATCTTTGAGAAGCGTTTTATAGTATTTCGTATTGGAATTAGCAGAGACTTTAAAACCATTTTTGTATTAACTTTTTTTATGGCTGCAGGGGCAGTATTGAGTAGCTTGGATGAAAAGGTGCCCATTGTAAATGGCCAGCTCCTCAGTCTCAGTTGCTAGTATATGCATATTATCATTAGTATTGGATAGAAAACACTCTAAAGTTTCCAAAACTGTTACAGGAGGATTCTACATTGTTTGCCTTAATTAGACAACTTTGTTCCAATATTTCTGTAAATCAGTGATGTTTATTCTCGTAGTAATTTGTTATGGATCCATAACTAAATCAACATCCGCATTTTGAAACAATATTTTTTATCATAATTCTTTTAACGAAATGTGTATTTGTTTATTAGGCTACTGTGCAGTCTACAATACATACTGTAGTAAACATGGGAAAGTGCCTAATTCCTTATATAAGGCAGAGCAGGCCATGTCTGTCATGTCTACAGAATGCGGGACACGTGAGAGAGCTGTTGTATTTAATAGTTGTGATGTCTTCACTGTTATTCTACAATATAGGAAATAGTAAAAATACAGAAAAATCCTGGAATGAGTAGGTGTGTCCAGATGTTTGACTGGTACTTGATTAATTAATTTAATTAATATGATGGTGTTTCTATTCCATGAAAAATGAAAAACCCTCTGGGTTTCTGTTAGGATGGAAAGGAAAATATGGCACTGTACAACGTGGCGGTCAGCAGTACAGTACTGGGGTATATAGCTAAAGAATCCCTGTGTCGTGTGGACAAGAGACCGGGGTCCAAATCCCCAACGGGGTTGAAGAGTCCCCAAGCTTGTCAGAGTCCCCATGCTTGTCAGAGTCCCCATGCTTGTCTCAGAGCAGCTCAAAACGGTGCTAAAATAGTTGTAGGCTTTTGCTTCTAACTTTTTATTTTTTTCATTTTTTTTATTTCACCTTTTTTTAACCTGGTAGGCCAGTTGAGAACAAGTTTTCATTTAAAACATTGACCTGGACAAGATAAAGCAAAGCAGTGCAACAAAAACAACAACACAGAGTTACATATTGAATGAACAAACGTACTGTAAATAACACAATAGAAAAAAATCTATTTACAGTGTGTGCTAATTATGTAAGATAAGGGAGGTAAGGCAATAAATAGGACGTAGTGGCGAAGTAATTACAATTTAGCAATTAAACACTGGAGTGATAGATGTGCAAGTTGAGATACTGGGGCGGCAGGGTAGCCTAGTGGTTAGAGCGTTGGACTAGTAATCAAAACAAATATGTTGTTCTGCCCCTGAACAAGGCAGTTAACCCACTGCTCCTAGGCCATCATTGAAAATAAGACTTGTTCTTATCTGACCTGCCTAGTTCAATAAAGGTTAAAAAAATAATAATAGTGTGTGTAACAGTATAACGTTAGACCGCAGAGCAAGGGGACCCACTACTTCAAGGTCTCAGAGCAAGTGACGTCACCGATTGAAACGCTATTTAGCGCGCACCACCGCTAACTAGCTAGCCGTTTCACATCCGTTACATGTGCAAAGAAGCAAAACAGAAATAACAATATGGGGATGAGGTAGTTGGATGGGCTATATGCAGGTGCAATGATCTGTGAGCTGCTCTAACAGCTGATGCTTAAAGTTAGTGATTGAGATATGAGTCTCCAGCTTCAGTGATTTTTGTAGTTCGTTCCAGTCATTGGCAGCAGAGAACTGGAAGGAAAGGTTGGCCAAAGGAGGAATTGGCTTAAGGGGTGACCAGTGAAATATACCTGCTGGAGTGCGTTCTACAGGTGGGTGCTGCTATGGTGACCAGTGAGCTGAGATATGGTGGGGCTTTACCTAGCAAAGACTTATAGATGACCTGGAGCCAGTGGGTTTGGTGACAAGTATGAAGCGAGAGCCAGCCAACGAGAGCATACAGGTCACAGTGGTGGGTAGTATATGGAGCTTTGGTAACAAAACGGATGGCACTGTGATAGACTGCATCCAATTTGCTGAGTAGAGTATTGGAGGCTATTTTGTAAATGACATCGCCAAAGTCAAGGACCGGTAGGATGGTCAGTTTTACGAGGGTATGTTTGGCAGGATGAGCAAAATAGAAAGCAGATTCTAGATTTAATTTTGGATTGGAGATGCTTAATGTGAGTCTGGAAGAAGAGTTTACAGTCTAACCAGACACCTAGGTATTTGTAGTTGTCCACATATTCTAAGTCAGAAGTGTCCAGAGTATTGATGCTGGACGGGAGGGCAGGTGCGGGCAGCGATCGGTTGAAGAGCATGCACTTAGTTTAAACTTGCATTTTAAGAGCAGTAAGAGGTCACGGAAGGAGAGTTGTATGGCATTGAAGCTCTTCTGGAGGTTAGTTAACACAGTGTCCAAAGAAGGGCCAGAAGTATTCAGAATGGTGTCGTCTGCAAAGAGGTGGATCAGAGAATCACCAGCAGCAAGAGCAATACAGAGAAGAGAGTCTGCCCGAGAATTGAACTCTGTTGCACCCCCGTAGAGACTGCCAGAGGTCCGGACAACAAGCCCTCCGATTTGACATATTAAACTCTATCGGAGAAGTAGTTTGTGAACCAGGCGAGGCAGTCATTTGAGAAACCAAGGCTGCTGAGTCTGCCGAGTCGAAAGCCTTGGTCAGGTCGATGAACACGGCTGCACAGTATTGTCTTTGATCGATGGCGGTTATGATGACGTTTAGGACCTTGAGCGTGGATCGGAAACCAGATTGCATATGCTCTTTAAATAAATAAGACCAACATAATTTCTTTTTTCAAAGTGACTCTCTGCCAATAATTAAATTTAGAGGATTGGAGGACTATATTAATATCTAAGGGGCATTTTCCTTACATTAAGAGGATTGGAGGACTATATATTAATATCTAAAGGGCATTTTCCATTAGGATCTGTGGGAATATCTAATATCTATATAATTCTAAATGAATTAATAATCATAATTGCTTTGTTTAAGAAGTAACAATATTTTGGACATTTCGTTTTCATTTAACATGGGGTGAGACAGTCTCGCAAATGTGTAAATAAAGCCAGTTTGTAATTTAGAATTATTTATTTCTGGAGACACCTAACTTGATTATTTAGTAGACATCATTGGCTAGTCTTCAGTCAACACATATCTTAAGAATATCATGGAATATTTGAACATTTTTGTTTCTCCACGCTTGTCTCAGAGCAGCACGAAATGGTGCAGAAATAGACGTCCGCAGTGGGAAGGCTTTGTATTCTGTGCCCACTTTCGGTATGTCTCTTCGGTTACACATCCTTGGAATAGCAGAACAGCATAACGGTCTGGGAGGTCCTTGCTGAGCCTGGTGAGCAGTTGGTCAAGTTTAGTCCTGGTCAGTTGGCTATTCTAGCCCTGGTCAGAGGGAGACTGTGATGTTATGACGTGCCTGATTGGTCCAGAGGGAGACTGAGATGTTTTGACCTACCTGATAAGTCCAGAGGGAGACTGAGGTGTTGTGACCTGCCTGATTGGTCCAGAGAGAGACTGAGATGTTATGACCTAACCGAGTGGCCCAGAGGGAGACTGAGATGTTCTGCCCTACCTGATTGGTCCAAAGGGAGACTGAGATGTTCTGCCCTACCTGATTGGTCCAGAGGGAGACTGAGATGTTCCTAATAAAAGCCACAACATTGCAGTCATATTTTCATGCTTCATTGCTTCTAGAATTGATTTTAAAGACAGTCAAATTGGTGATGAGAGAGGATCTTGGGGCTGGTATGGTCACATAAAACGTATATACAATGTTTTGATAAGTAGGCCAGTTGTGATGAGAGGATGACCGGTCCCTGTGAAATGCTGTCCAGGAAACGTGTTTAAGGAAATATGTTGAATGGTTGTCTACTGTCACGGACACTAAACATTCTTGATGCTCAGGATAGAGGGAGAAATATGATGCCAGTAAGGACTGATGAAGCATGACATCACTCACTCTAAAAGGAAGTTCATCTGTCATGACACTTAAGGCTGGTCAAACAAGAGTCTTTAATTGGCTTAACTCTACCTGTTCTGCTCTACCTGTGGAAAGACTGGTCAACAGACAAGATAACATGTTTGTTGGCCATGGGCTTTTCCCCCAATCAACTGAATTCACTCATAAATGTTTCCTTATTGTTCTATTCAGTCCTCACATTCCTTTACTGCCGTAGTTTACTGGGATATATGTCCACCTGAGAGGTGAGAGAGAGGAGAGAGAGAGGTGAGAGAGAGGAGAGAGAGGATATTGGTTAACTGGGATATGTCTCCATCTGAGAGGTGAGAGAGAGGTGAGAGAGACTGTTGGTTAACTGGGATATATGTCCACCTGAGAGGTGAGAGAGGCTATTGGTTTACTGGGATATGTCTTCATCTGAGAGGGGAGAGAGAGGAGAGAGAGGCTATTGGTTAACTGGGATATGTCTCTATCTGAGAGGTGAGAGAGAGGAGAGAGATGCTATAGGTTAACTGGGATATGTCTCTATCTGAGAGGTGAGAGAGGCTAATTGGTTAACTGGGATATGTCTCCATCTGAAAGGTGGGAGAAAGGAGAGAGAGACTATTGGTTAACTGGGATATGTCTCCATCTGAGAGGTGAGAGAGGCTGTTGGTTAACTGGGATATGTCTCCATCTGAGAGGTGAGAGAGAGGAGAAAGATGCTATTGGTTAACTGGGATATGTCTCTATCTGAGAGGTTAGAGAGGTTATTGGTTAACTGGGATATGTCTAAATTTGAGAGGTGAGAGAGAGGAGAGAGAGGCTATTGGTTAACTGGGATATGTCTCCATCTGAGAGGTGAGAGAGGCTATTGGTTAACTGGGATATGTCTCCATCTGAGAGGTGAGAGAGAGGAGAGGGAGGCTATTGGTTAACTGGGTTATGTCTCCATCTGAGAGGTGAGAGAGAGGAGAGAGAGACTATTGGTTACCTGGGATATGTCTCCATCTGAGAGGTGAGAGAGAGGAGAGAGAGACTATTGGTTAACTGGGATATGTCTCCATCTGAGAGGTGAGAGAGAGGAGAGAGAGACTATTGGTTAACTGGGATATGTCTCCATCTGAGAGGTGAGAGAGGCTATTGGTTAACTGGGATATGTCTCCATCTGAGAGGTGAGAGAGAGGAGAGAGAGGCTATTGGTTAACTGGGATATGTCTCCATCTGAGAGGAGAGAGAGACTATTGGTTAACTGGGATATGTCTCCATCTGAAAGGTGAGAGAGGCTCGTGGGAATGGTATCATCACGTAAAACCTACATAAATAATTTTGAAGAGCGTTATTGTTGCTCCGGATGGAGGAAGAAGAGCGATATCAACAACTGTGTCAGTCATTCATTTTACAGGAAGTACAACTCTGGTACACAAGTCCTTTGTGTTACCCTGATGAATCTTCTCCTCCTTTCCTGTGTACCTTCACAACACTCACCCAAAACATGTTGACAGGGAGGCTAATCTTGGTGGGAGGTAGACCGGAACCTGTGAAGAGTGACATCATTCAGGAAGTTGATTTAACAAGGAAAGTCACGGAGAACACATTCTTTCTTACAGTAATAACATCATATCCGTGTAAAGACTTGTCAAAAGATCAGTTATTTTTGGGCGTGGGCCTCTGATCAACGTTGCAGTCATATTGTCATGATTCATTGCTTCTGGAATCTCAAAAAAAACATTGAAATAATTGTTGTCGACGTGAGAGGCTCTTGGGGCTGGTGTGGTCACATATATACAATGTTTTGATAAGTAGGCCAGTCGTGATGAGAAGAAGACCAGTACCTGTGAAGAGTGACATCATTCAGGAAGTTGATTTAATAAGGAACGTCACAGAGAACACATTCGTTCTTACTGTAATAACATCATATCCGTGTAAAGACTTTATTTATTTTTAACTTGGCAATTCAGTTAAGAACAAATTCTTACTTTCATTGATGGCCTAGGAACAGTGGGTCAACAACCTTTTTCAGGGGTAGAGGGAGAGATTTTTACCTTGTCAGCTCCAGGATTCAATCTGGCAACATTTCAATTATTAGTCCAAATCTCCAACCACTAGGCTACCTGCCAACTTGTCACATAACTAGAGTTATTTAAAGGCTGTGGGCCTCCAATCAACTTTGCTGTCATATTGTCATGCTTCATTGCTTCTAGATTTTAATTAAAGATTGACATAATTATTGGCGATGAGAGAGGATCTTGGGGCTGGTGTGGTCACATAAAACGTATATACAATGTTTTGATAAGTAGGCCAGTTGTGATGAGAGGATGACCGGTCCCTGTGAAATGCTGTCCAGGAAACGTGTTTAAGGAAATATGTTGAATGGTTGTCTACTGTCACGGACACTAAACATTCTTGATGCTCAGGATAGAGGGAGAAATATGATGCCAGTAAGGACTGATGAAGCATGACATCACTCACTCTAAAAGGAAGTTCATCTGTCATGACACTTAAGGCTGGTCAAACAAGAGTCTTTAATTGGCTCAACTCTACCTGTTCTGCTCTACCTGTGGAAAGACTGGTCAACAGACAAGATAACATGTTTGTTGGCCATGGGCTTTTCCCCCAATCAACTGAATTCACTCATAAATGTTTCCTTATTGTTCTATTCAGTCCTCACATTCCTTTACTGCCGTAGTTTACTGGGATATATGTCCACCTGAGAGGTGAGAGAGAGGAGAGAGAGAGGTGAGAGAGAGGAGAGAGAGAGGAGAGAGAGAGGAGAGAGAGAGGTGAGAGAGAGGCTGTTGGTTAACTGGGATATATGTCCATCTGAGAGGTGAGAGAGAGGTGAGAGAGAGGTGAGAGAGAGGAGAGAGAGGCTATTGGTTAACTGGGATATGTCTCCATCTGAAAGGTGAGAGAGGCTATTGATTACCTGGGATATGTCTCCATCTGAGAGGTGAGAGAGAGAGAGAGAGGCTATTGGTTAACTGGGATATATGTCTCCATCTGAGAGGTGAGAGAGAGAGGCTATTGGTTAACTGGGATATGTCTCCATCTGAGAGGTGAGAGAGAGGAGAGAGAGGCTGTTGGTTAACTGGGATATATCTCCATCTGAGAGGTGAGGCTAGACCTGATATGTCTCCATCTGAGAGGTGAGAGAGAGAGAGAGGCTATTGGTTAACTGGGATATGTCTCCATCTGAGAGGTGAGAGAGAGGAGAGAGAGGCTATTGGTTAACTGGGATATGTCTCCATCTGAAAGGTGAGAGAGGCTATTGGTTACCTGGGATATGTCTCCATCTGAGAGGTGAGAGAGAGGTGAGAGAGGCTATTGGTTACCTGGGATATGTCTCCAACTGAGAGGTGAGAGAGAGGTGAGAGAGGCTATTGGTTAACTGGGATATGTCTCCATCTGAGAGGTGAGAGAGAGGAGAGAGAGGCTATTGGTTAACTGGGATATGTCTCCATCTGAGAGGTGAGAGAGAGGAGAGAGAGGCTATTGGTTAACTGGGATATGTCTCCATCTGAGAGGTGAGAGAGAGGAGAGAGAGGCTATTGGTTAACTGGGATATGTCTCCATCTGAGAGGTGAGAGAGAGGAGAGAGAGGCTATTGGTTAACTGGGATATGTCTCCATCTGAGAGGTGAGAGAGAGGAGAGAGGCTATTGGTTAACTGGGATATATGTCCATCTGAGAGGTGAGAGAGAGGTGTGAGAGAGAGGCTATTGGTTAACTGGGATATGTCTCCATCTGAGAGGTGAGAGAGAGGAGAGAGAGGCTATTGGTTAACTGGGATATGTCTCCATCTGAAAGGTGAGAGAGGCTATTGGTTACCTGGGATATGTCTCCATCTGAGAGGTGAGAGAGAGGTGAGAGAGGCTATTGGTTAACTGGGATATGTCTCCATCTGAGAGGTGAGAGAGAGTGAGAGAGGCTATTGGTTAACTGGGATATATGTCTCCATCTGAGAGGTGAGAGAGAGGAGAGAGAGGCTATTGGTTAACTGGGATATGTCTCCATCTGAGAGGTGAGAGAGAGGAGAGAGGCTATTGGTTAACTGGGATATATGTCTCCATCTGAGAGGTGAGAGAGAGGAGAGAGGCTATTGGTTAACTGGGATATATGTCTCCATCTGAGAGGTGAGAGAGAGGAGAGAGGCTATTGTTCAACTTAGGCTGGGGGCAGCCTGCCAGGAGGTCCAGGATCCAGTTGCAGAGGGAGTTATTTAGTCCCCGGGTCCTTAGCTTAGTGATCATCTTTGTTGGCACTATGGTGTTGAATGCTGAGCTGTAGTCAATGAACAGCATTCTCACATAGGTGTTTCTTTTGTCCAGGTGGGACAGGCCAGTGTGGAGTGTGATTGAGATTGAGATCATCTGTGGATCTGTTGGGGCGGTATGCAAATTAGAGTGGGTCTAATATTTCTGGAATGATGTTGTTGATGTGAGGACTTCAAAGCACTTCATGGCTACCGACGTGAGTGCTACGGAGCGGTTGTCATTTAGGCAGGTTACCTTAGTGTTCTTGTGCACAGGGACTGTGGTGGTCTACTTGAAACATGTTGGTATTACAGACTCGGTCAGGGACAGGTTGAAAATGTCAGTGAAGACACTTGCCAGTTGGTCCGTGCATGCTTTGAGTACACATCCTGGTAATCCGTGTGTCTCTGCGGCCTTGTGAATGTTGACCTGTTTAAAGGTCTTGCTCACATTGGCTACGGAGAGCTTGATAACACTGTTGTACCAGAACAGCTGGTGCTCTCATATCTGCTTCAGTGTTGCTTGCCTCAAAGCGTGCATTAAAGACATTTAGCTCGTCTGGTTGGCTCACGTCACTGGGCAGCTCGCGGCTGTGTTTCCCTTTGTAGTCAGTAATAGTTTTCAAGCCCTGCCACATCCGATGAGCATCAGAGCCGGTGTAGTAGGATTCAATCTTAGCCCTGTATTGACGCCTTGCCTGTTTGATGGTTCATCTGAGGACATAGCGGGGGGATGTCTTATATGCGTCAGGATTAGTGTCCCGCTCCTTGAAAGCGGCAGTTCTAGCCTTTAGCTCGGTGCAGATGTTGCTGAAATCCATGTTTTCTGGTTGGGATATGTACGTACGGTCACTGTGGGGATGACGTCATCGATGCACTTGTTGATGATGCCGGTGACTGAGGTGGTATACTCCTCAAAGCCATTGGATGGCGTAGCTTCTGCATCATCTGACCACTTCCGTATTGAGCGAGTCTCCGGTACTCCCTGCTTACATTGCTGCTTGTAAGCAGGAATAAGGAGGACAGAATTATGGTTAGATTTGCCAAATGGAGGGTGAGGGAGAGCTTTGTACGCATCTCTGTGTGTGGAGTAAAGGTGCTCTAGAGTTTTTTCCCTCTGCTTGCACATGTGACATGCTGGTAGAAATGAGGTATTCTTGATGAGCATTTCCTTGTTTGCTTATGGCTTCGAGTGAGTTGAGTGGGTCTCAGTGTCAGCATTGGTTTGTGGTGGTAAAAAGACGGTTATGATCAAATCAAATCAAATCAAATTTATTTATATAGCCCTTCGTACATCAGCTGATATCTCAAAGTGCTGTACAGAAACCCAGCCTAAAACCCCAAACAGCAAGCAATGCAGGTGTAGAAGCACAGTGGCTAGGAAAAACTCCCTAGAAAGGCCAAAACCTAGGAAGAAACCTAGAGAGGAACCAGGCTATGTGGGGTGGCCAGTCCTCTTCTGGCTGTGCTGGGTGGAGATTATAACAGAACATGGCCAAGATGTTCAAATGTTCATAAATGATCAGCATGTTCGAATAATAAGAAGGCAGAACAGTTGAAACTGGAGCAGCAGCACAGCCAGGTGGACTGGGGACAGCAAGGAGTCATCATGTCAGGTAATCCTGGGGCATGGTCCTAGGGCTCAGGTCCTCCGAGAGAGAGAAGGAGAGAATTAAATAAATTAATAAATTAATTAAATAAATACTGGAGGCTGAGACAGGAGGGGTCAGGAGACACTGTGGACCCATCCGAGGACACCCCCGGACAGGGCCAAACAGGAAGGATTTAAAGGATATGAAAAATCTAGATGAAAACTCACCTGGTAGATAGTGTGGTCTACAACTTATCATGGGGTACTCTACCTCAGGCGAGCAATACCTCGAGACTTCCTTAATATTAGACATCGCGCACCAGCTGTTATTGACAAATAGACACACCCCCACCCCTCGTCTTACCAGACGTAGCTGTTCTGTCCTGCCGGTGCACAGAAAACCCCTCCAAATGTATATTATCAGTGTCGTTGGTGAAACACAAGATTACAGAATTCAATGTCCCATTGGCAGGATAGTCTCGAAAGGAGATCATCAAGTTGATTCTCCAGTGATGCACGTTGGTATTTACTGGCTCCACTCTCAGTCACTTTCTGTCACTCTCCGTCACTCTCCGTCATGCTCAGTCACAATCAGTCACTCTCTGTTACTCTCTGTCACTCTCCGTCACGCTCAGTCACTCTCAGTCACTCTATGTCACTCTCCGTCACTCTCCGTCACTCTCCGTCACTTTCCGTCACTCTCCGTTACTCTCCGTCACTCTCCGTCATTCTCCGTCACTCTCCGTCACTCTCCGTCACTCTCCGTCATTCTCCGTCACTCTCCGTCACTCTCCGTCACTCTCTGTCACTCTCCGTCATTCTCCGTCATTCTCCGTCACTCTCTGTCACTCTCCGTCACTCTCCGTCACTCTCTGTCACTCTCTGTCACTTTCTGTCACTCTCCGTCACTTTCTGTCACTCTCCGTCACTTTCTGTTACTCTCTGTCACTCTTCATCATTCTTGATGCTCCAGGCAGAGGAGGAAGTAGAGCTTACGTTGTTCTCAGGCTCCTCCTGATGTTGTTCACCTGAAGGAAGCAAAAATAGACTAAAAGTCACCTGTCAATATTAGATGCCTCAGTCTTGACTCACAGCAGGTGGCTTCACAGCAGAATGTCCTGAATCACGCCACATTGAGTTCTGTAATGAAGTTATGAGAGGTAGGCTAACTTCCTTGAGCCCTCTTCAAGAGAAACACACACACATACACCATGCATAGCTGCCCTCGCGGAATGACACGTAGGACAACCTGTTTGACCCCTCTCAAAGACAGACTAAAACACTACAAAGGAGTCTTCTATCAGCCCTGGTTGGACATTTCCCAGATCAACCCCTAAACCCTCTCCTGGGTACCTTCACAACCGTTTCCTCACTGCGTTTACCTTGTTGATATCTTTCTCATTAACCTAAAACATGTTGATACGTAGGCTAATTTGGATGTGAGGAATTCTGGTACCTGCAAAGAGTGATGACAGTACAGTATGTTTCACTATCAGGAAGTGATCTACAGACGAGACAATGGAGCTGTTGTTCACCCAACACCTGCTCTCTCTCACCAGAAACATTGTTTAGTTAGGGTTTAATTAACAGGTTCTTTCTTCTGGGGTTAGTTTATTCTGGCGTGTCACCTCGATGCTTTATGACAGTTCTCTGTCTTCCTTCAAGGTGGATCTCATCTGGAGATGTCTCAGTCTTGACTCACACCACGTAGTTTCACAGCAGAATGTCCTGAATCACGCCACATTGAGTACTGTATTACTATTTGGGAGCAGCTACTCTTCCTGGGGTCCGGCATAATTAAGGCAGTTATACCAATTTGAAAAACATTACAATAGAAATCAACAGATTTCACAGCACACTGAGTGTGTGCCCTCAGGCCCTCAGCCCCCTACTCCATGACCACATATCTACAACACAAAATACCATTTCCACATTATTCACATTATTGATTACAAGATGTAGTTGAGGTTTAGGGTTTAGTGAATGATTTGTCCCAAATACAATGCTTTTAGTTTTGGAAATATTAGGACTAACATTCCTTGCCAGCCACTCTGAAACTAACTGCAACACGTTATTAAGTGTTGAGTCATCCCCCACATAGAAACTCTTTACTCAAAGCCAGTGGCTGTCACCCCTCATCCACCTACATAGAAACTCTTTACTCAAAGCCAGTGGCTATCACCCCTCATCCACCTACATAGAAACTCTTTACTCAAAGCCAGTGGCTTTCACCCCTCATCCACCTACATAGAAACTCTTTACTCAAAGCCAGTGGCTGTCACCCCTCATCCACCTACATAGAAACTCTTTACTCAAAGCCAGTGGCTATCACCCCTCATCCACCTACATAGAAACTCTTTACTCAAAGCCAGTGGCTGTCACCCCTCATCCACCTACATAGAAACTCTTTACTCAAAGCCAGTGGCTGTCACCCCTCATCCACCTACATAGAAACTCTTTACTCAAAGCCAGTGGCTTTCACCCCTCATCCGCCTACATAGAAACTCTTTACTCAAAGCCAGTCATCATCAGTCATTTGTGTAAGTGCTGTGCTTGTTGAGTGTCCTTCTCTATAATAAGCTGAACGCTTAAGCGTTTGGACAATCAATATTTGATGTGGCCGTGTTGGTGTTGTCCCTACGACATCATAATGAATCATTGCAACTGACCTGTAGTTGTTGGTTACGAATAAGCAGGGAGAGAGAGAGAGAGCATGAGGATGGCGACAGGGCAGAGAGAGAGAGCAGGAGGATGGCGACAGGGCAGAGAGAGAGAGAGAGAGCATGAGGATGGCGACAGGGCAGAGAGAGAGAGCATGAGGATGCAGACAGGGCAGAGAGAGAGAGCAGGAGGATGCAGACAGGGCAGAGAGAGAGAGAGCAGGAGGATGCAGACAGGGCAGAGAGAGAGAGAGAGAGCATGAGGATGCAGACAGGGCAGAGAGAGAGAGAGCATGAGGATGCAGACAGGGCAGAGAGAGAGAGAGAGAGCAGAGGATGCAGACAGGGCAGAGAGAGAGAGAGAGCATGAGGATGCAGACAGGGCAGAGAGAGAGAGAGCATGAGGATGCAGACAGGGCAGAGAGAGAGAGCATGAGGATGCAGACAGGGCAGAGAGAGAGAGAGCAGGAGGATGCACAGGGCACAGGGATGGCAGGGCAGAGAGAGAGAGAGAGGAGGATGCAGACAGGGCAGAGAGAGAGAGAGAGAGAGAGCATGAGGATGCAGACAGGGCAGAGAGAGAGAGCAGGGATGGACAGGGCAGAGAGAGAGAGAGCAGGAGGATGCAGACAGGGCAGAGAGAGAGAGAGAGAGGAGGATGCAGACAGGGCAGAGAGAGAGAGCAGGAGGATGCAGGGCAGAGAGAGAGAGCAGGACAGGGCAGAGAGAGAGAGCAGGAGGATGCAGACAGGGCAGAGAGAGAGAGCAGGAGGATGCAGACAGGGCAGAGAGAGAGAGCAGGAGGATGGCAGGAGGATGAGGATGCAGACAGGGCAGAGAGAGAGAGCATGAGGATGCAGACAGGGCAGAGAGAGAGAGCATGAGGATGCAGACAGGGCAGGATGCAGACAGGGCAGAGAGAGAGAGCAGGAGGATGGCAGGAGGATGCAGAGGATGCAGACAGGGCAGAGAGAGAGCAGAGATGCAGACAGGGCAGAGGATGCACAGGGCGGGGAGAGAGAGCAGGAGGATGGCGACAGGGCAGAGAGAGAGAGCATGAGGATGCAGACAGGGCAGAGAGAGAGAGCATGAGGATGGCAGGGCAGGATGAGGATGGCAGACATGGGCAGGGCAGAGAGAGAGCATGAGGATGCAGAGGGAGAGAGAGCAGAGGATGCAGGGCAGAGAGAGAGAGCATGAGGATGCAGACAGGGCAGAGAGAGAGAGCATGAGGATGCAGACAGGGCAGAGAGAGAGAGCATGAGGATGCAGATGGGGCAGAGAGAGAGAGCATGAGGATGCAGACAGGGCAGAGAGAGAGAGCATGAGGATGCAGACGAGGATGCAGACAGGGCAGAGAGAGAGAGCATGAGGATGGCGACAGGGCAGGGAGAGAGAGCATGAGGATGCAGACAGGGCAGAGAGAGAGAGAGAGAGCATGAGGATGCAGACAGGGCAGAGAGAGAGAGCATGAGGATGGCGACAGGGCAGGAGAGAGAGAGCATGAGGATGCAGACAGGGCAGAGAGAGAGAGCAGAGGATGGCGACAGGGCAGAGAGAGAGAGAGAGCATGAGGATGCAGACAGGGCAGAGAGAGAGAGCATGAGGATGCAGACAGGGCAGAGAGAGAGAGGATGCAGACAGCAGAGAGCATGAGGATGCAGACAGGGCAGAGAGAGAGAGCATGAGGATGACAGGGCAGAGAGAGAGAGCATGAGGATGCAGACAGGGCAGAGAGAGAGAGCAGAGGATGCAGACAGAGAGAGAGAGAGCATGAGGATGCAGACAGGGCAGAGAGAGAGAGCATGAGGATGCAGACAGGGCAGAGAGAGAGAGCATGAGGATGCCGACAGGGCAGGGAGAGAGAGCAGAGGATGGCGCATGAGGATGCGACAGGGCAGGGAGAGAGAGCATGAGGATGGCAGGGCAGAGGAGAGAGAGCATGAGGATGGCGACAGGGCAGGAGAGAGAGCAGAGGATGCAGGGCAGAGAGAGAGAGCATGAGGATGCAGACAGGGCAGAGAGAGAGAGCATGAGGATGCAGACAGGGCAGAGAGAGAGAGCATGAGGATGGCGACAGAGAGAGAGAGAGCATGGGATGCAGAGGGGCAGAGAGAGCATGAGGATGCAGACAGGGCAGAGAGGAGAGCATGAGGATGCAGAGGGCAGAGAGAGCATGAGGATGGCAGACAGGGCAGAGAGAGAGAGCATGAGGATGCAGACAGGGCAGAGAGAGAGAGCATGAGGATGCAGATGGGGAAAGAGAGAGAGCATGAGGATGCAGACAGGGCAGGATGAGGATGCAGACAGGGCAGAGAGAGAGAGCATGAGGATGCAGACAGGGCAGAGAGAGAGAGCATGAGGATGCAGATGGGGCAGAGAGAGAGCATGAGGATGCAGACAGGGCAGAGAGAGAGAGCATGAGGATGCAGACAGGGCAGAGAGAGAGCATGAGGATGCAGACAGGGCAGAGAGAGAGAGCATGAGGATAGACAGGGCAGAGAGAGAGAGCATGATGCAGACAGGGCAGAGAGAGAGCATGAGGATACTGGCAACAGGGCAGAGAGAGAGCATGAGGATGCAGACAGTGCAGAGAGAGAGAGCATGAGGATGCAGACAGGGCAGAGAGAGAGCATGAGGATGGCGACAGGGCAGGGAGAGAGAGCATGGCGACAGGGCAGAGAGAGAGCATGAGGATGGCGACAGGGCAGGAGAGAGAGCATGAGGATACAGGGCAGGAGAGAGAGCAGGAGGATGAGACAGGGCAGAGAGAGAGCATGAGGATGCAGACAGGGCAGAGAGAGAGCATGAGGATGGCGGCAGGGCAGAGAGAGAGCATGAGGATGCAGACAGGGCAGAGAGAGAGAGCATGAGGATGCCGACTGACAGGGCAGAGAGAGAGAGAGAGCATGAGGATACTGACAGGGCAGAGAGAGAGAGCATGAGGATGGCGACAGGGCAGGGAGAGAGAGCATGAGGATACAGACAGGGCAGAGAGAGAGAGAGCATGAGGATACAGACAGGGCAGAGAGAGAGAGAGAGCATGAGGATACTGACAGGGCAGGGAGAGAGAGCATGAGGATGACAGGAGACAGGCAGGGCAGAGAGAGAGCATGAGGATGGCGACAGGGCAGGGAGAGAGAGCATGAGGATGCAGACAGGGCAGACAGAGAGCATGAGGATACTGACAGGGCAGAGAGAGAGCATGAGGATGGCGACAGGGCAGGGAGAGAGAGCATGAGGATGCAGACAGGGCAGAGAGAGAGAGCATGAGGATGGCGACAGGGCAGAGAGAGAGAGCATGATGAGAGAGAGAGCATGAGGATACAGACAGGGCAGAGAGAGAGAGCATGAGGATGCAGACAGGGCAGAGAGAGAGCATGAGGATGCAGACAGGGCAGAGAGAGAGCATGAGGATACAGACAGGGCAGAGAGAGAGCATGAGGATGGCGACAGGGCAGAGAGAGAGCATGAGGATACTGACAGGGCAGGGAGAACAGGTGACATGGAGGGGAGTTAGAAAAGGTGCAAATATTGATGACCTAATAATGACGTTATAATATAATGAAAAGGTGCAAATATTAACGGTTAAGACAGAATAATGACATCACAACAGTCTTATTGTTTGGGGTTCGAGTCAAGATGCTAAATACGGCTGCTATAATCCTGACTAGAACAAAAACATTGATCATATTACTCCAGTGCTCTCTACACTGGCTTCCTGTTAAGGCTCGGGCTGATTTCAAGGTTTTACTGCTAACCTACAAAGCTTGCTCCTACCTATCTTTCTGATTTGGTCCTGCCGTACATACCTACATGTACGCTACAGTCACAAGATGCAGGCCTCCTTACCGTCCCTAGATTTTCTAAGCAAACAGCTGGAGGCAGGGCTTTCTCCTACAGAGCTCAATTTTTGTGGAATGGTCTGCTTATCCATGTGAGACTTATCCAAGGTCTCAAACTTTAAGTCTTTATTGAAGACTCATCTCTTCAGTGGGTCATATGATATAGTGTACTCTGGCCCATGAGTGTGAAGGTGAATGGAAAGGCACTGGAGCAACGAACCGCCCTTGCTGTCTCTGCCTGGCCGGATCCCCTCTCTCCACTGGGATTCTCTGCCTCTAACCCTATTACAGGGGCTGAGTCACTGGCTTACTGGAGATCTTTGTGGGCTATACTCGGCCTTGTCTCAGGATGGTAAGTTGGTGGTTGAAGATATCCCTCTAGTGGTGTGGGGGCTGTGCTTTGGCAAAGTGGGTGGGGTTATATCCTGCCTGTTTGGCCCTGTCCGGGGCTATCGTTGGATGGGGCCACAGTGTCTCCTGACCCCTCCTGGCTCAGCCTCCAGATATCGAGTACAGTATATACATATGAGATAAGTATGTAAACCAAGTGGCATAGTTAAAGTGGCTAGTGATACATGTATTACATAAGGATGCAGTCGATGATATAGAGTACAGTATCAACGTATGCATATGAGATGAACAATGTAGGGTAAGTAACATTATATAAGGTAGCATTGTTTAAAGTGGCTAGTGATATATTTACATCATTTCCCATCGATTCCCATGATTTAAATATATCACTAGCCACTTTGTGTGTCGGGGGCTAGGGTCAGTCTGTTATATCTGGAGTATTTCTCCTGTCTTATCCGGTGTCCTGTGTGAATTTAAGTATGCTCTCTCTAATTCTCTCTTTCTCTCTTTCTTTCTCTCTCTCGGAGGACCTGAGCCCTAGGACCATGCCTTAGGACTACTGGCATGATGACTACTTGCTGTCCCCAGTCCACCTGGCCGTGCTGCTGCTTCAGTTTCAACTGTTCTGAGGGAGAGAGAG